>NW_007735116.1:7179-10525 GCF_000696425.1 Galeopterus variegatus
CATGATGCTTCATGCAAAAGAACAGATAGGATAATTGTGATGCTCAGTCATTTATGAGCCACTCCTCTCTAGAATAATAATAATGATAATAAAAAGCAACAAAATAAGCAAACAAACCAATCTAGAGATTTCTCATTGTATGCATTAAGCAATATATGCATGGATATAAATGCATTTTTATTATATTTCCATTTTTTCTAAAATAACTGTTCATGATCTTCATAAAATAGTATAATTGGTATTTTAATATTTCAAAATATTTAAATTCCCAGATTTCAGTAGTTAAATATTAACATTTCTTTCCTTCAAAAACAAACACCAAGGCTGGCCTGTGGCTCACTCAGTAGAGTGTGGTGCTGATAACACCAAGGCCACGGGTTCAGATCCTATATAGGGATGGCCGGATGGCTCACTGGCTGAGCGTGGTGCAGACAAAAACAAACACCATATAACCTTTCACAGAATAACTTGCTGTCTCTCTAATGAATTATATACTTAACATCTTTATGGTAATTTTGGAGTCTATTTAATAATAGTTAATATTTTATTCTTCCCTTTAAAAACTTATTTTTTTTAAATTAATTGTGTCTGTAGTTTGTCCATCTGACTTTATGATACAACAATAAATTTAGACGTTATTTAATTCTTATAATAACTAACATCCACTGTATCTAATTGAATTATCTCTTTTTGCTGATTACTTTTCTTTTATAATTTTTTCTTTTTTTATTTTTATTAATTATACATATTCAGCGGGCAAGAGCTGACTGTCAGCACTTGTGCCCAAGTTGTGGTGAGGAAGTCAATGCCATCAGCCTGCCCACCACCTCAAATTGCAATTATTTCTCATGTTTCCCACCCAAACTCTTCCCTATACTCCTTCCTAACCCTCCCCCTAGTCTTGGCAACCCTGGGTCTGTTCTCTCCCTCTGAAAGTTCAACACACCACTGTGGTCTTTCTTTCCTTTTTTCTTTCCCTCTTAACTCCCACTTACAAGTGAGGATATGCTGTATTTTTTCCTCTGTGCCACGCTTATTTCACTTAACAAGATTTTCACCAAGCTCATCCATGTTGCTGTAAATGGCAGAATTTCATTGGCTTTTATGGCAAGTACAATCCCACTGTGTACATATACCACATTTTCCTTATCCAGTCACCCATCAGTGGACTTTTAGGTTGGTTCTATATCTTGGCTATAGTAAATAAAGCTGTGATGAACATGGGAGTGCAGGTATTCCTTCGTCATGATGATTTCCATTCCTTCGGGTATACAACCAACAGTGGGATTGCTGGAACGTATGATAGATCTACCTGTAGTTGTCTGAGAAACCTCCATACTGCTTTCCATAGTGGCTGTACTAATTTACAGTCCAACCAACAGTGCAGAAGAGTTCTCCTTTTTCTGCATCCTCTCGAGCATTTGTTATTCTCAGTCTTTTTGATTATAGCCAGTCTCATTGGAGTAAGATGATATCTCAGTGTGGTTTTGATTTGCATTTCCCTGATGATTAGTGATCTTGAGCATGTTTTCAAGTACCTGTTGATTTCATTTTTCTCATTTCTAAATGATAAGCAGTACAGAAAATGTACCTAACCAAAGGGGTAGTATATGGTAATATATCTTATTAGGTAGCTTAAATTATATTTTTCTCAGTAACTACAATGAGATAACATTTTTGGACATTAAAAAGCCAGCCATATTTCACGAGTGTAAAAGCACCTCAATGGTAAGGACTATGGCCAAGTCATCTTGTTAAGAGTAGCATCTTATGCCTGTATGGCACCTGGACAATATTTATTATTATTGAGTTGGTGTACAACAATGGAATGCATTTGAGCTACAAAGTCAGAAAAAAACAGAATTTGAATTCTGACTCCGCCACTGCATATTTTAGTAGGCTGAATAATCACCCCCAAAATACATTTAGAAGCCATACCCCTGGTACATTAGGTGACCTCATTTAGAAATAGGATCTGCACAATGTNTTAGAAGCCATACCCCTGGTACATTAGGTGACCTCATTTAGAAATAGGATCTGCACAATGTAATTAAATTAAGAATTTCCAGGTGAGATGAGATTATCTTGGATTTTGGATAAGCCCTAAATCCAGTATCCTTATCAGAGACAAAACAAGGAAAAGATAGAGGGACACACAGAGGAAAGGCCATGTGGAAACAGAGGCAGAGACTGGAGTAGAGCCCACAGCCAAGAAACACCAAGAACTGCTGGCAGCCACCAGACTCTAGCAGATAGACACAGAACGAATTCTCCTATTAACTGCTGAGAGGAACCAACCCTGCCAACAACTTGATTTGGACTTCTGACCTCCAAAACTGTGAGAGAATAAATTTCTGTTGTTTTAAGCCACCAGGTTTGTGGTAATTTGTTATGGCAGCCCTAGGAAACTAACACAAGCATATAATCATTAAGAGAGTTAGATTTCTCATTTAAAAATGGGGCTAATGTTCACTTTTCAGATCTACTAAGAAGATTAAATAAGATAACTTATTGTGTCTCCACTAGTATTTCCCCCAAAATTATATCTAAAATATGCTTCTCTTAGCAAGGAGTATAAATATAATTTGTATGAGTTTACACAAACTACAATCCATTAAAAGGCAATTTTCATGTAAATTTTCTATATTGCTGATGATTTAGAAACCAGTATGATGAGGAAGTTCAACTAAATAAAGTGAATATTAATTATTAAGAAATTACACAGAACTTTTAAATCTCTTGTAGTATCAGGAAGTCAAATAGACAATTTTCACCTTTTTCCCTGAATAATTGATTTCTTGACTCTTGCATCATATCTACCCACAATAAATAAGTGACCTCAACATGAAATGTTGAATGAAGAAATGAAAAGACAAGGGAAAAGATAACTCTAAACTCTTCACTCCTGAAGGTCCAGAGGAAACCTTTCATAGCTCACAGTTTATTGGTTTTGAGTGATTTTTTTTTTTAATTTTTTAAAAATTTTCTGAAGGTCCAGAGGAAACCTTTCATAGCTCACAGTTTATTGGTTTTGAGTGATTTTTTTTTAAATTTTTTTTAAATTTATTTATTTATTTATTTTTGGTGGCTGGCCAGTGCAGGAATTCAAACCCTTGACCTTGGTGTTATAACACTGCTCTAACCAGCTGAGCTAACCAGCCAGCCCTATAGTTCATCATTTGAAGAACAATTATATTCTTAAATTTTTGCAGATTTAAAAGAATGTGTAGTTTTTAAAAGTTTCTAAACTTGACAGCCTGACTCCTCATTATCTTTTGCTGTTATATTTAATGTTTTGCCTCTTTCGTCTATTCCCTCTACACAAGAGCAAAAAAACTCACTTTCT
>NW_007735116.1:10918-12599 GCF_000696425.1 Galeopterus variegatus
ATTTAATGTTTTGCCTCTTTCGTCTATTCCCTCTACACAAGAGCAAAAAAACTCACTTTCTTGTTAATAGTAAATAATAGTTTGGATAAAAATGTCTTACTGTACATCACACTTTCTAATTCAAATAACATCTTGCAGAAAAAAAAATTTTTTAAAGACAAAGTGTACAAAATACAAGACTACTCCAAAACATGAATTGAATGGATTTTGACAAGTAATTTTAATAGAAGAATTTCAATGTTTAATGCATATTTATGTCTAAAGAATGATTTCCCCTTCCCATATAAATTGAAACAAAAGCAGTATTAACAAGTAAGTTAAAATCTTATTAATTTCAGATACTAATCAACATTTCATACATGAAAATGATACTCTAGAAAAAGGCTCTGGACTTAGTACAAGGATTTACTTCAATCTCTTCAGTCTGTAGAAGCTGAATTTTGACTACAGATTGATAATAAAAGTCTCTCAATTAAATGGTTGCTGTACATGTACCATATCATAAATTTTCTGAATGCTATAAAGCCCCAAAAATGGACATTAAGAAAATGAAAATTCTATTTATAGATGTTCACATTGTTCTACGTAATGCCAGTACAAGAGTTGCGGAGTGTGATATTGTGTAGGAAAGGGCCATTAAAGAATGTTCCTGTGGGCGTTTCCCAGGAAACGTTGTATCAGTGCATTTTTAGTCTAAAATTTCACCTTTAGTCTTTCCAGATTTGAAAATAGACCAAGAATGAATTAATTTCTTATGGACAGATTAATCCAAACAAAGTTCATGAGAAAAGTGTGTCAAATTCCATGTCAATTTATTGATGTTCAGTTAGAGTTCTCACCGCTGTGGGAAACAGATACATAAAGGACCCAGGCCCCAGCCTTATGCTATCTCTGTAGATGTCCCATGGGAAAGCAGATCACCGATGAAAAGTAGAAGAGTGCATATGGAGCATGCAACAAGACAGACAAGAGAATGCTCAAGCACTGAACTAAGTTAACTAATGTGTTCATTTCCACAATAAATTATACCTACCACAGGGACCAACAATTGAGATGTCACCTGGACCATGCACGAAGAGATACTTATATGATTGACCTCTTGACTCTTTTTTGTTTGTTTTGCTATGAATGACTACTCCACTTCTTATTTATGTCTTCTTTCCTTTGGTGCTGTAATACATTGAGGCCTAATACAGCCACATTTTAAGGGTCTACCAGTCATGTCAGACTTTTCCAATTTAAGAGATTTTGTATATGTAGACTGAGATCTATTATATATTGATTTTCTCAGAGACCAATCATAATTGCAAATGTTTATGTCTCTTGGAGGATGCTTCATTATGTATCCAAAAAGGATATATATTTTAACTTAATCATAGGGCTGGGCAATGCACCACATCCATATGATAAGAAAAATAAATGACTGACCTGTTTCCAAGTAAACACGTTAAGGGACATACTTGACACAACTGTTTCAGGTCAGCATGGAGCCATCTGAGTACGAGTGTAGGGTTGATACATAGAATTCGTAGTGGACTGAAAAGTACCACTCACCCAGAGATCACTAGTGTATGTGTAGAACTCATTTTAATTGATATTTTAAGTTATTAAAAATTGTGATTCTTACTAATGTTTATATGTAGCATTATAATTACTTCAGTAATAGTGAGACTTTTTTTTT
>NW_007735116.1:13810-20640 GCF_000696425.1 Galeopterus variegatus
ACTGAGGGTTGCGATCCGTTGCCGGACACGAAAAAAGACAAAAAGGAAAAAAAAAATCAGTGTCTTGTGCCTTAAAATACTACAAAACTTATTAAAACAAGGAAAATCATAGCAGAGTTGTTGTTGTGTATTTCATTTGACCTGTAACAGAGAAGGGACCCTTTCTTTCACACAGTGAGAGGAAATACTTCAGCTGTACCGGTCCCCAGTCCTTCGGCCCTATGCGCTATTCACATGCCTCCTCAAACGAGCTGTGTTCTGGCCTCTGCCTCCTCTCTCCCCATGCTGATTCATCTCCCTGCACTTGCTCTTGCTCATATTGTTCAACTGGTGAACTTCTACTCACCCTCAAGAGTTACACGGGCATCATCTCTCTCCTTGTTTTATAAAAAGATGAAAACATTGCACAAAATTTAGGGGGAAAAAGATATGATGCTTTGATAGAAATATTAAAGCTAAGAACCTTGGAGGGAAAAATAGGACAAATCAGTTAGAAGCCTGGCTTTATCATTATGTCTTGGACTTTGGATAAATCATTTAATCTCTCAAGAATTTATCTGTGATATGGATGAATTGGAATAGATAATTTTGAGGACCATTTACATTTGCATATTGTCAGCTCATGGCAATTTCTTATATTCCTCTCTACTTGGAGACTTTGAACAATTTTACACCTTCTAGGAAAGTCTTTACAGATTAAATTAAATTTACTCTCAAAATTCATGATATCAGTGGGCTGTAATTACTAAATGTAAATTATGTTTACTAATGTATTTCTTCAATATGTTGCTTTAGTCTAGACTTGCATTTATATGTTATTAGTGATTTTGTCACTTATTTGTAAATTTTGATAAAGGCAGGATCCAGGATTTGGGTGCTTACAGATATTTATTAATACTGTGGAAAGTAAAAGAATTATAAAATACCATATATGAACAAGTGTAGGAAAAAATTTGTCAATTTTGATAATGAGATGCTAGTTTAATGATCAAAAATTTCCAAAGTTCTAAGAGAGTATTCTGATTATTCCTAATTGTTAAAAAGAGTGACTTAATTTACTTACTTAGCTCACTAATTACTTAAAAGAAAATATGAAAGCAAAAAGAATATTTTTTTATTATATATTATAGTATTAGCCTACAATTATTCTTGTCTATTAAATTTAGTAATTTGATTTTCAATTTTTCAATGTTGTCATTCTGTGTTAGAATAATTTTAGAATGGAAAAAAGTCCCTTGATTAATAAAAATGTTTAGTTAACACATATGATGATATAAAATTAGTATTGAGGTTCAAACAGTTCAAACATTTTAATGTTTTAATTAGTATTAATTAATTAGTTTTAATTAATAATATGCTAATTGGGGTGAGAGGGAACTGTAACAACATGACAGTACATATTAAATTGAGGTAAAGAAGTACAGAATAACAAATTAATTCATGGGTTATTCAGATATTTATGCTGTTGGTTCCTGCCTTTCCTGTCCACCATATTGAGTGCACAGCTTCTGCTTCAACATTAACTTTTAATATCCATTATAAAACTGTATTGGCATATAAATGCATACGTATATGCACAAAAAAAGAAATATCTACAAAATAACTGATGTAGAGTTAGGAGACATAAACTACAAAATCGCCGTCAATATGATCATTTTGGTAACCGCTTAGTAGTAAATGTAATTGAATCTAACTTAAGAGTCACAAATGAAATCACAACAGAAGTCACAAATCATATCTAGCACAGATATTTCTCTATATAATATTTTTAAGGCAAAATTTATTTTTAGATTCATTATTCCATTCCCAGTGCTCTTCCTTTCTTTATTTAATACTTCTTGTAGTGCAGGTCTGCTGACAATGAATTTTCTCAGTATTCATTTGTCTGAGAAAGACTTTATATTTCTCCTTCATTTTTGGAAGACATAATTTACTGAACATAGAAAGCTGTATAGCCAGTTTGTTTGATTTTCCCTTTCAAAACTGTAAAGATATCACTCTCTTGTCTTATAGATTACAGGATTTTTGATAAGTCTACACTTCGATGATTCTTCACTTTGTTGCTCTTTATAGTAACTGTATTTTTCTCCCTTTTGTTGCCCTCAAACTTGCTGTCTTTGATTCTCAGCAGTGTGAATACGATATGCCTGAATGCATTTTTGTTGTTGTTATTCTTCTTCTTTATCTGTTTGCTGTTTTCTAAGCTTCTTGGGTCTATAATTTGGTATGTGCCATTATTTCAGGTCATTATTTCTCAAATACTTCTTCTGCACTGTTCTCTCTCTTCTCCCACTGGGAATCCAATTACACATAAGTTAGACCACTTGCTATTTTTCCATGGCTCTTTAATGTTCTTCCTCCACCCTCCAACCCTACTACTCTTCTTTTCCCCTTTGGTGTTTCAATTTGGATAATTTCTGTTTACCTATCTTCAAGTTCATAATTCTTTCCTTTGCTGTGTTGAGTCTTCAGATGAGACCATCATAGGCATACTTCATCTCTGTTATTAAGGTTTTCATATCTAGCACCTTATCTGATTTATTCTTGACATCTGTTGTTAAATGTCATCAAACTTTTCCATTAGAATATTAAACACATCAATTATGGTTATTTTAATTACCTTTTCTGATAGTTCCAACCTCTGCATAATATCTGAATTTGATCTGTTGATTCCTTTATCACTTGGCAGTGTATTGGTTTTTTGCTCACTTTTCTGTATGCCCTAGAAATTTTGTGAAGATATGGGCATGTCTTTCCCTCCTTGAGGCCTTTAGTGTGGGCGTTTGGTTCAATCTAGGAAGGAGATGAGCTGGGTTTGTTATTGTTTCTATGGTTACTCACCCCACCCCGCAACCCCAGACTTCAATTTTCTCTAATCATAACTTATGTTTAGATTAAGAACTTGTTTGCCATAGGGTTTTTCTTAATATACACCCTTCCTTCAGCTTTAGGTCTCTTTTTTACACTGTGTCTCTGAGAGGATCTCTTCCCATACTCTTGTAACTTTCCCAGCTACATTCCACTATTATTTATAAATCAATGCTTGCTAGTCTGTGGAACAGGGAAGGAGGCATTTACTGTTCCTGTTATTAAGCCTAAGTCTTAACGCAGGCACTGTGTCCCTGGCTTTCACCAATGTGGCCTTCTCAATGCTTTGGCCTCTCTGCCAGCTATAGTTCTGGGCCATTCATATATCCCTGTCCCTGACCCAAGAATTAAAGAATCTTTTTCTGTTCCTTTCCCCCAGCTGCAGTGGGTTTTCACCAGGGTCCTAAGGTTATGTTGCTCTGCCCCCTGTATTTTAGTCTTTTGTTCTATACATATAATAGAGGGTAAACATCTGAGTAGAGTTTTGTGCCTTTCTTGTAGCAGCTGTTATTCCCTTCAAGCCTTTAGCACAATGGATGCCTTCTCGGGAATCCTGCTAATATTTTCATGTATGCTCTGGTGAGATCTACAGGGAAAAATCTATGAATGAGTGCAAATTCTCACGTAGTTATAATCTCTTGCTAGTCTATCCCCACCCTTATCAATTCATTAACAAGTTTTGAAAAATTCTTACTATTATCTGTTGTGCCTGCTACATCTGGTCTTTCCTCACAGGTACCCATCTTTACTTATATGAGTATACTTCAAAAAGTTCATGGAAAAATAGAATTAAAAGACAATACAAATCTTTCCATGAGCTTTTTGATGTATCCTCTTATACAAGTTAGTTGGTTGCCCTGTGTTTAGCTCTCTGATGGTTCAAGAAAAGTTGTGAGTTTACATTTTCTCCAGATTTTGGAGAAATCTTATTGTAAGAGTGGGAATACTCTTTCTAGCTTTCTATATCCCATGCTGAAACCAGAACACACACACACACACATGTATGAAACCTAAATGAACTCAATAGTGTAGAATAATAATTAGATTAGAGGGAAATACTTTTTTTTCTTTTTACCAGAACTAAGCATAGTTTTTACTCTTTAGTAACTCAAAATTGCAAGCTCAATTACGTGTAAAACAATTATTTTGCTTTCAAAAGTAAGGCAATATTCAGAATTTGCCTTCCAGGAGATTGTAACACAGATTGCATTTTTCTTTTGTTCATTTTCCTCTTCCTAGCTCTCTACTGCAATAGCTTGGCTTCTTCTTTTTTTACTATTATTTTTATTTATACATATTTATGGGGTATAGAGTCGATTATCAGTATTTGTGTACAGTATGTGATGATCAAATCAATATTATTAGCATGTTCATCATTACAAATCATAATTACTTTTTGTGTCTCTTACCCAATTATTCCCACTCCAACCTCTTTCTCCATATTTCCCACCTCAAGTAACTATAGGTCTGTTCTCTTCTTCCAAAAGTTCAACATTTTATTATGGTCTTTATTTCTTTCTTTGTTTCTTAGCTCCCACTTATGATGGAAGACATGTGGTATTTTTCTTTCTGTGCCTGGCTTATTTCACTTAACATAATTTTCTACAAGCTCATCCATGTTGCTGCAAATGGCAGAATTTAATTATTTCTTATGGCTGAGTAATATTCCTTTCTGTATATGTGTGTGCGTGCGTATCTATATATATATAATTTTCCTCATCCAGTCATCCATCAATGGACATTTAGGTTGTTTTCATATCTTGGTTATTGTAAATAGAGCTTTGATGAACATGAGAGTGCAGGTATCCCTTCAACATAATGATTTCCATTCCTTTGAGTATATACCCAGTAGTGGGATTACTAGATCGTATGGTAGTTCTACCTGTAGTTGTTTGAGAAACCTCCATACTATTTTCCATAATGACTGTACTAATTTGCAGTCCCACCAACAGTGGAGAAGAGTTCCCCTTTCTCTGAATCCTCACCAGCATTTGTTATTCTCTGTCTTTTTGATGATGGCTAGTCTAACTGGGGTGAGATGATATTTCAATATAGTATTAATTTTCATTTCCTTGATGATTTGTAATGTTGAGCATTTTTTCATGTACCTGTTGGTCATTTGTGTGTCTTTCTTTGAAAAATGTTTGTACAGCCCCTTTGCCCATTTTTTATTTGGATTATTACTTTTTTTTTTTTTTTAACTGTGATGTTGTTTTTCAGTTCCTTGTATATTCTGGATATTAATGCCTAGTTGGATGCATGTTATGAAAATATTTTCTCCTATTCAATAGGTTGTCTTTTCACTCTGTTGATTGTTTCCTTTGTTGTGCAGAAGCTTTTTAGTTTGATACAATCCCATTTGTTTATTTTTTCTTTCATTTCTTGTGCTTCTGGGGTCATATTCATAAAGTCTTTGCCCAATCCTACATCCTGAAGTGTTCCCCTATGTTTTCTTCTAGGAGTTTTATAGTTTTAGGTCTCATACTTAAATCTTTAATCCATTTTGTTTTGATTTTGGTATATGGTGAGAGGTAAGGGTCTAGTTTCATTCTTCTACAAATGAATATGCAGTTTTCCCAGCACCATTTATTGAAGAGGCAGCCCTTCCCCAGTGTATGTTCTTGGTGCTTTTGTTGAAGATCAGTTGGCTGTAAGCATGTGGTTTGATTTCTGGTTCTCTATTCTGTTCCAGTGCTCTATGTGTCTTTTTTTATGCCACTATCATGCTATTTTGGTTACTATAGCTTTGTAGTATAATTCGAAGTCAGGTGCTGTTATGCCTCCAGCTTTATTTCTTTGTTCAGGATTGTTTTGACAACTCTTTGGCTCTTTTTTTGTTCCATATGAACGTTATGGTTGCTTTTTCCTGTTTCTGGAAGAATATCATTGGTATTTTGATGAGGATTGCTTTGAATCTATATCGAATCACTTTGTGTAGTAAGGACATTTTCACAATGTTAATTCTTCCAATCCAAGAGCATGGAATATCCTTCCATCTTTCTGTGTCCTCTTTAATTTGTATTTCTCATTGTAAAGGTCTTTCACTTCCTAGTTTAAGTTGATTCAGTTGATTCCTACCTTTTTTTTTTTATATAAGTTCTCATTGTAGAGTTTTTCACCTCATTGTTTAAGCTGATTTCAAGGATTTTGTGTGTGTGCATGTGTGACTATTGTAAATGGGTTTGCTTTCTTCATTTCTTTTTCTGCTAGTTTGTTATTAGAGTATACAACTGCTGCTGATTTTGCATGTTGATTTTGTATCCTGCAACTTTACTGAAATTGTTTATCAGCTCTAGGAGTGTTTTTGGAAGAGTCTTTAGGTTTTTCTATATATAGGATCATGTTATCTGCAAACAGGAACAGTTTGACTTCATCTTTTTCAATCTGGATGCAATTGATTTCTTTCTCTTGCCTGATTGCTCTGGCTAGTACTTCTAATACTATGTTAAATAGGAGTGGTAAGAGTGAGCATCTTTGTCTTTTTCTTCTTAAGGCAAAAGCTTTCAGCTTTTTCACATTCAGGATGATATTGGCTGTGGGCATGTCATATATGGCTTTTATTGGTTTGAGATACTTTCCTTCTATACCTAATTGGCTGAGAGTCTTTATCATGAAAGGATGTTGAATTTTGTCAAATGCTCTTCTTGCATCTTTTGAGATAATCATATGGTTTTTGTCCTTGATTTTGTTTATGCGGTGTGTCACATGTGTCACATTTATGATTTGCATATGTTGAACCATCCTTGCATCCCTGGGATGAGTCCCACCTGACCACGGTATATAATTTTTGATGTATTGCTGTATTCTGATTGCTAATTTTTTTTTTTTTTTTTTAACCATTTTGTCTTTTTTACTGACTGGCAATGGGATCGCAACCCTCGGTGTTGCACCCGTATCGCTGTCAGCCAGTGAGCGGGAACCGGTCTCCACATGGGATCCGAACCCTCAGCAGGAGCGCCGCC
>NW_007735116.1:21226-24868 GCF_000696425.1 Galeopterus variegatus
CGGCAGGAGCGCCGCCGCGCTCCCAAGTGGCGCACTCTCCAGTGCGCCACC
The DNA here is from genome assembly GCF_000696425.1 of Galeopterus variegatus. Lineage (NCBI taxonomy): Eukaryota > Metazoa > Chordata > Mammalia > Dermoptera > Cynocephalidae > Galeopterus > Galeopterus variegatus. Next base: position 21,278 of record NW_007735116.1, read on the forward strand.
GGGCCGGCCCCAAGATTGCTAATATTTTGTTGAGGGCTTCTGCATCTATGTTCATCAGAGATATTGTCATGTAGTTTTCTTTTTTTGTTGTGTCTTTGTCCAGTTTTCATATTGGAATGATGCTGGCCTCATAGAATGAGTTTGGGAGAATGGCCTCTGTTTCAATTTTTTGTAATACTAGGGAAATGCAAATCAAAACAACATGGAGATATCCTCTCACCACAGTTAGACTGGCCATGATCAAAAAGACAGAGAAAAACAAATGCTAGCAAGGATGTGGAGAAAGGAGAACCCTCCTACACTGTTAGCAGGACTATATATTTGTATAGCCATTATGGGAAATGGTACGGAGATTTCTCAGACAACTACAGATATATCTGTCCTATGATCCAGCAATCCCACTGTAGGGTATATACCCAAAGGAATGGAAATCATCGTGTTGAAGGGATATCTGCACTTAAAGGAATGGAAATCATTGTGTTGAAGGGATACCTGCACTCCTGTGTTTATCATAGCTCTACTTACAACAGCTAATTGTTGGAACCAACCTAAATGTCCATTGATGGATGACTGGATAAGGAAAACATGGTATATATACAGAATGGAATATTACTCTGCCATTAATAGCAATGACATTCTGTCATTCACAGCAACATGGATGAACTTAGAGAAAACTATGTAGTGAAATAAGCCAGGCAAAGAAAGAGAAATACCACATCTTCACTCATAAGTGGGAGCTAAAGAAATAAATAAATAAAAATAAGAAAGAAAGGAAAGTCCAACTATCACAATAATTTGCTGAACTTTCCAAAGGAAAGAATGGTACTGAGGCCACCATAAAAGAGAATGGGGGAGGAGGTGAGGGGAGTAGTGAGAAATTGATAAATGGTCACAAACCATGATTACATTGTATAATGATAAACACAGTATTATGCTGATTTGAGCATTATATATTGCACACAGGTATTAATATTCAGTCCTGTACCCACAGATGTGTACAATAAACTATGTTTCAATAAAAAATTAAAAACAAAAAAGAATAATGAGCTGTAGCATATATGATTTTAATTGTTTATCATCATCCTATGCATTTTAATGGAAGAAATAAGGCAAGTTACTAGAAGTTAGCTTCCACCTTTAGTATGTTTGTTAAATTTAATTACTTTCTTATAAAATTAAAATTGTTTATTAATTTTTAAATTATTTTTGGAGTACAAATTATTTCAGAATATGATAATTTAATGTTTAGTAAAGCAATGTGCTTTACTTTATTTACTTACACATACCTCCAGAAGCACACTTTATAAATCCTCCATATATTTGTAATCATGACATAGGAATAAATATGATGTTTTTACTTGAAATTATAAGGAATTATTATGCAAAAATCATAGTAGAAACATGAATAAAATTTTAATTTGAATAATAAGTATTAATTTTAACCAAAATATTATGAAACTTAATGTTCACATTTTTTTCCTAGAGATAATATATTTATGGTTTATTAAATTTTGGAATAAGTTCATTAAATTTTAGAATATTCTTTTGAAAAAAGTAAGACATGTGTTATAAATATGTTTCAGTAATTTGGAACTCTTAAATTAATTATTATAGTCACAAATTGAAAAACAATAACCAATTTTAAATTAGCCCTTGTATTTTGAATTGTTGGGACAGCATTTTATGGATCAAGTCTTTGCAAAATTCTATTTAAATGTTGTAGATCTCAATTATTACCAAATTTAGAGTTGGTCATACCAACATATGATAGTCCTTCACTCATTGAAATTGATTACAATTTAAAAAACATAACCTAATAAGAAATTGATATTTCAGTGTTACTTGAATAAATGATGTATCCTTTTAGCATTTAAATAAAAAATGTACTATTAGTATTCAAATTACTTTCCAAGACTCCTACTTCCCCAGGTTACTTAATCATTCTTCTATTATTTTCTCTAGAAGTAAAAATTATTAACCAAGACTATATTATTTTGGGTTTAACTTTGATTGATTATTAATAACAAATAAAGATACATATGGGTGGGTCTGTTAATTAAAAGTGACACTTTAGTCAGGCTTCTGAATCTTCTGTTAGGCCCATCTGTGCACTTCTTTGTAGAATCCAATTTTAGCAAAGAACCCTGAGAAGTTAGTTTAGCAAGAATCTCCCCACCCTTGATATCTGATCACCCTTGATATCTGATCACCCTTGATATCTGATCAGGTTCCTCATCTTCTACCATCCCCCAGGTAATTTCTGATCACTCTGGCCTGTCTTCAGCAAGAATCTTATTAGGTCAGATTAGACAGAATCCCTCTTACCCCTGATGTTTCCTCTTAGCAATCCTTCATTCACTTACCCCTACCCTGCTCTTTGGGTGTAAATTCCCTCTTGCCCATGCTGTGTTTGGAATTGAGCCCAATCTCTCTCCTCCACTGCAACACCTCATTGCAGTGGTTTCTATACCTATCATGATCGTCTTCCATACCATGTTTTAACAAGTATCACTGAATAATCTTTTCCTCAACAAAAGCTATGTAGTATTTCCCAATGTGGAGATATGAATCCTCTTACTGTGGATTCACAGTCTTTCTGAATACCTCTTCATGTAAACAATCGTTCTTTGTTGCTAGATTCTGTTTTGAGTTATTTTTAAAGAAAATTGTTGAACTGGGTATATTTTTGAAATAGTTAAATCAACAGCCTTTATAATAAAGGAAGTCCTTAATATTGAATACAAATACTACTACTACTACTACTACTACTAAGTTATTTTTAAAGAAAATTGTTGAACTGGGTATATTTTTGAAATAGTTAAATCAACAGCCTTAATAATAAAGGAAGTCCTTAATATTGAATACAAATACTACTACTACTACTACTACTACTAATAATAATAATAATAAAGCTTTAGTTAGTTGTAACTTCAAGAAAGTATTGGTCACAGTTCCTGACATAGTTAAAAATGTGAAAAACCAGAATCAAGAAACAACTGTAAGATGTCTAGATAGGCATTGATATTAGGGAAAAGTGCTGGAAGAAAGATGTTTAATATCAATATTCTGATGTTCTTTTATAGAATAAAACATTTGCTCTTTCTATATAATATCTTTGATAAGGCCACAATTACAAAAACCTATGGTCACTCTACTAATGTGTAATTCAGAGATCCTAAAACTTGCACTTGACCGAAAGGAAATGTGATAATTGGCATTGTAAATTCATGAGTCTTATAAGACTATTTCCAAATTCACATGTTTAGGAGGGTAACAACCATTTTATCGAGCTATATATTATTACATATTTCAATTTAAGATCCCCAGACTTAGAAAAATCACACACCATTTAATTTTTCTTTCTGTTTTTTGTAGAATTACCTCTTATTTAACCAGAACCAATGATCTGAAATCTCAAATATCCATTTTTTTTGTTTATATTACGCACTTTGGTTTTGTGAAAGTGAGAAATATGTTTAATTCAAATTGAGTACTACTTCTATATCCTTTATATTTCCACTTATGATTTCATGGCACACACAATAAATTCACATTCCCAGAATTTCTGGTAACAATATCTTCCCTGGCTCC
>NW_007735116.1:26428-27056 GCF_000696425.1 Galeopterus variegatus
CAATTTTCTAAATATGATGACTTAGAGATAAACAAAGGTGGTAAGAAAGCCAAGTTTGCTTTAAATTTACCAGAAGGGGGATTTCTCTTAATGGATGTCCTTTGATAAGAAAGGTCCCATTAGCTGTGGCAAAAACACACTGTGTGTGAAATAAGAACTCCTTGAACAAGTAAGTAAAAGCAGTTAGCATTTAAGAAAGCTTACTGATTCAGGTGACAGAGAAAGTGTTATCATTGTCGCTAAATGAAAATAAACTTAATTAACAGCCACTTCATTCTTTGCCCCAGACTTTGAGCCATTACAGAAGTCTCAACGCACTCAGCCACATTGCAATGCAGTTTTCTTTAATGCACCGGATAATGACAAACAGATAAGGAAGAGGCAGCAGGAACCATTTACTACAAACACATTATAGGTAATATACAACACTGGGGATTGCATATTGACCTTTGGGCATTTGGTCTCAGTCAGCATGCCATGCTACAGCACAGGAACACATAGTCATGTTTACAACACAGAGCTGAATTTAAGAGACTCACATAATTGCCTGCGAGTAGGTACAGGAGCACTTCCATAAGCTGTGCCCTGTAAATAAAACACATTTTTTTTTTTTTTTTTTTTTTTTTTT
>NW_007735116.1:28273-30357 GCF_000696425.1 Galeopterus variegatus
AAAAAACATCTCATTTAGTTTCCACAACAGTCCTTGAGGTAGTTACCTTTTTAAATTTTTATTTATCATTATTCCATTTTTGCTGGTGAGAAAATTTTTTTAGACTTGATTAAGTAACTTTAGATTTGGTTTAGAATCAGTTAAGGGACTATCCACATTTTTAAGGCTAGTTTAGTAGTTAAAATTGGGGATCCATGCAAAGATATCTGTTGCTTAAAAATTTAATGAATTTTGCTGCTAATAAAGAATAGCAAACACTAATATTATTTAGATAGGATGTGCTCAGCTTCCCTGGGTTCAGGTTTCAGGACACACCTCTGGGTTTCAAGACACTCCCTGAGGTGTCAGACCTTCTCCTCTAGGCCCTCTCCTAGAGGAAAGTTACTGTTGCCAGTTAGACCTATTTTCAGCACCAAGAAGAGGAAATTGAGAACTTGGAGGCTGGCTTATGCAAATCCAGTGGCTGGGGATGCTAAGTAGAGAAGGGTTTTTACACGGTAAAATGACCTTCTACTGGGGGTGCTAAACAGCACAGAATATTCTTGAATGTGTCTGGTACTATGACATAATTTGACCAATAAACATGGTCCAAAAGGAGACCAGCTGAGCATGTGCAAGACTATGTTACATAACTGAGAACCACCCCCTTAACTGATTATTCATTAGATACCAAAACTGTAAAAGCTGAATCCCAGTAGAAAAGGTTGTTGCTGCTCTCTTTCCAGAGGCCAACCTGTGCTTTCCTGGCTGAGGTGTGTATGCTTTACTTTTGTATTAAACTTACTTCTAGCAGGTGGCTGCTCACTGTCTTGGGCCAGCCTGCACTCTATACTAAACTTTAAGTGTGTGTTTCTTAATTTTGTGTAAAACGTGGTGTGGGCCCTTCTCAGTCTCTGGGGATAGGCCACACTCTCTCTGTGAAATAGAATCTCTTATTTGTTATATTGAACCTGTTCTCGCTTTCTACTGTGACTCCGCCCTGTGAATCTTTCCTGTGGCAGAGTCAAGAACCTGGTAAGGGGACAGGGTGGGTTGAGGCTGACTACCATGGCTCCCATACCCTACCTCTGACATCATTATATCCTTGGTCCTAAAAAAGTATATGAAAGAGGGTACTTATATTGTAAAATATTTGCATGCTTGCACTGAAGGATGATAAATGTGACATGCAATCTCCTACTTGAATTTCCTTTGTCTAAGAATATGTTTGTATCCCTAATCTACTTAGAGAAAGGCACATTCCTTTTCACCATGGTCTATTCGGATTTGTCTGGGGTAGGTTTAAATAAATTTTGCCCTGGATAGCAATTTATGAGAAAATTTGATCAAAGGATGGATGCCACCTACACTTAGAAGAAAGCATGGTCCCAACTTACAATGGTTTGACTTAGGATTTTTTACTTTGTGATGGGTTTATAGGGGTATTAAATGCGTTTTCTACTTATGATAGATTTACTGGGAAGTAACACCTTTATAAGTCAAGGAGTATTTGCATTCCATAAACTTGCCATAGAGGCTCAAGCATTGACTGTTAGCATCAACCCATCAGTCATTCACCCCCAACAAGTATTGAACAACGCAAGACAGAATCCTGAATACACTGACATTTTCAACTGTGAGGCTAAGGACATAAATAAAAGCAGGTAATGTCTAAGCACTGTTCTAGCACCGAATCTGAGATTGAATAAAGCCATACCTGTACTATTCACATGGCATGGAATCCAAGAAAGATCTAGATTGGAGGAGGGATTTGCCTACATCTGGCAGATTCTAAACTGGGATATGCACACATAGGTTAATTTGACTCTAGATCACAATATTCACTGCAGGTTGATTTTTTCAAATGTATATCATTATTTGTAAAATATACAAGGTTTATTCTTTTTTTAAAAAAAAATTTAGAGCTTTTAATGAGTTACCTCAAGTCCAAGTAACAAAAAAACTAAAAACAACAAAAGCTAATATTTTTTTTCTTTAAAAGGTTCCACTATTAAATCTCAGAACAGAAACACTAAAAATCACATTAATTTTACTGTTTATTAGAAAAATATTTCCAAGTCCTGAAGTATACAAACTTGCCATTG
>NW_007735116.1:31721-32969 GCF_000696425.1 Galeopterus variegatus
AAGCCTACATTCTCTACTTTATCCACATTGTTTTATTTTCTAAACTATTTTCTTTATAAAAATTTGATTTTTATAAATCATCTATAATTTGAAACTATAAATTTAAAAAATTAACAAAATTTAATGTATTAATATATCCAAATTAAGGTATAGAATTTGTTCATCCAAGCCATCAAAAAGAACAAGCCAGTGTTCAGCGTAATTGCAGGAGCTTAGTAAATCCAGCAGAGTACTGCTCTACCTCTGGGCTCTTTTTTCACACAGATAGTATAGTTCATGGAGATCATAACATTTATTTAATTAATATTTTTACAGTGGCTTATGGCACACCATGTTCTTATTTCATATGTATTTACTATATTAGCAATGACAAAATTCTGTGAAGCATATGATATTGTCTCCATGTGATATATTTTTCACATTCCCACAAACAGGAATGAGGTAGAAGCAGCTAAATAAACTTTCATGATTACAAAGCCAGGATTTGGCACTGACAGGCCTAAAACTGAATTCCTTTTGCTTCCACATTCCAAGAGCTTACCTACCAGATGCTGAGACTCTATAATCAAGGTGAATATGAGCACAGAGCCACACAATTAGAGGCTATTTTGTGAATTATGGGGTATAGTGACTTTTACTACAAACCATCTTAATCGAAAATCTGATTTGAAATAAGCACAAGATTCTGGAACAGGGAACAAATATGAAAACCAGAAATCCATAAAAGAAAGGCAATAAACACCTTTAAAAGCACCAAAAAATGTGCTGATTCTCCTTAATACCTTTGTACTCCTCTGGAAGCATTTAGTAAAAACAGATTGTAGGCATAGTTCGGCACACAGAGATCGAAAATAAGAACACGCAATCTGGTTGGGGTGAGAGTGAAGACCTCTTTTACCTGGGAAAAAATGTTAAAATAATATCTTAACTATAGCTGAATAAAAATTCAGAGCTTATTCACTGGCCCCAGGTACACACAGCAAAAAGCAAAACAGTCCTAGACATGAAATGGAAATATGAATATAAGAAAATTCTTAAATAACCATTTATCCAAAGCCTTGGGCCAAGTGATTTTCAGGATTCAGAATTATTCAGAATTTACACAATAACTCCCCTAACTAAGTCTAGAGCTGGAGTAATATTTCTACTTCCAAAATATGACCCTACTTTGGTTAAAAAAAATGTAAATAGATATTTATGATTGTTATGTCTTCTTGATGCATCAGTCCTTTTATCATTATGTAGTGA
>NW_007735116.1:34208-38223 GCF_000696425.1 Galeopterus variegatus
CGGTGATGGGCCATAACAATCATATACATTGTATATTGACAAAATAAAAATTTAATGAAAATTTAAAAAAATAAAATAAATAAAATAAAATAAAATGTAAATAGGTTCTTGTCCATTCAGATCAAGTCAAATTTGGCTACCAAATAATTCATAAAAAAGTTTCAGTTTTCAGGGAATTTTGTTTGCTTATTTCTGTTTTGTACTTCAGAATTGCAGATTAAAGAGCTGTAATATTATTAAAAATTACATAATTAGAAATCAAGGGAGCATAAAATTTTCAGATAATTAGCTTTAATTATATTTTCTTAGATTCTCATAAAGTTAAAGTTCTCTTGATACTGAAATAGTTTAAGAAACAGTTGTTCAGGAAAATAGAGTTTAAGACCTCAGCACTTATCAAACAGTGCTCAACTTCTGAGTGATCACTCAGAAAAAAGGAAAATTTGATTTTGGTCCCATCATGGTATATACATGTAGAAATAGTAAGATTTAGTTAATATCACTAATTTAAATGTTGTAGAATGCTGTGATTTTAACTGACAAGACATTCTGATAAATATGTTAATATTTTTATGTTCCTTCATGCTTTTTGATGGAATTTTTATTTAAACTTTTAAGAGAAATGTTTCAAGTTTATATATACTACCCAGAACTAAATTATGCAAGAAATCACTACTAGTTTGTGCTTACTTAGGTTTTTTCCTTTGATATTTCTTTTAACCCTTTGTTAAAGTACCCAAATTAAAAATACTAAAATATTATCTCTCCTAACATTCCTCATGGAGCATAGATCTGCTCAAGGCATGTCCTCGATCTGCTACCTTGGTTGACATACAGTGATAAAGTCACTTGCTCATTAATCAAACAAGGCAATGTTTAGGACTTGGAGGGCAGACGTGCCTTTAAATAGATTGCACTTTTTGTACCCCGTCTGTTATTGTTACATGACCAAAAATAGTGATAATCAAACTGAATTTCTACTGTTAGCATTTCAGACCTCATTTCAAGAATAATTCTTCAGCCATGTTTTAAATTTGGAGATAATGCAGTGAAAATGGAGACAATAAAGTGAGTAGGATTTGTTGTTAGATCTCTTTATCTACCAGACAGGGAAAAAGAAGTGAAATGAATAAGGAAAAAATAACAGGGATCTGTGATACACTTTATTTTCTCAACAGCCTAGTGGAAACTCAGAAATGAAAACATGTAAGGGTGATGATGAACACGTCCTCACAGCCCCCAAATAATGCTGTTAGATCTACACTTTTCTATTTCCATAAGGAAATAGCCACTGCAAATATGCATTAATAAAATTAAATGTGTGCCCTTCTTTTTTTTTTTTTACCTACTTCTGATGCCATTTACCATCATTACACACATAGTAAGAATTTATCATACATATTTTAACAAACATTCTTACTACAGATTTCGATATCATTAATTTTAAAACATTGCGGGTTTTGTGAGACATTAATTGAGGTATGTGAAAATATATGTTCTCTTAGATGGACATAACTTTAGATTCTTCTTTCCTTTCTTACATTGACCCTCTTGAAAGTTATTCTTCTGCAATTTTTAATAATGTATCTCCTGCTAGTACTTCAGTAAGCAACACAGGAGGTGTGTATGAACTCTGATGGTACACTGAGAATATGAAATGCAGTATCACTCATAAGAAAAGCACAAATTTTGCTGCATGCTTTATATCATTTTTACTTATAATAGTAATCACAACTTACTGTATTTCCTGGGGATTTCCCAAGGCACAGCCAAAGGCAATCAGTTCTTCCCAGCTAGTCATAAATGTCCTCTGTTTCTTTCATTGCTTAAATATTGCCGTAAGACCTTTTTTTATTATATCCCTTTGAAATGGAGTGAACCATTTCCCAAAAGACACTTATCAAGAAGAAGGTTGACATTTGCAACAATAAGAAGCAGCATGCACTGTGTATTAATATGAGGGCATGAAAGACTTGACATGCATCCCTCTAATTATTTAAGAGTTCTCTTCACTGGCTGTGCATTCATTTATTATTAGTAGAAATTAAAGTCTTTTAAATGTCAGTGCTCTTCACACTACAGAAGCAGGGAAAATGAGTTTATATTGAGGACAGTCTATTAAGATTTTTTTTTTGTAAAGGCAGAGATAAACATTCTCTTTAAACTTCATTCGACACAGATGTACCAATTATGATAAACTACGTACTTTTTACAGAAAGAGAACAGAGAGAAAAATGACTTCCCCCAAAGTAATAAAAAACAAATAAGAGATTAATTTAATCATTATGAAACACACATGACATATACAAATACCGATCAAAAACCTTAGTGCCTCCCCAATAATGGCAGAATTCAAAACCTTTGATTGACCCTCAGACTTGCTACAAGCCTGCCTTTACTTACACCTTTAAATTTACCTATCACTTTCAGATTGGCTAAATAAAACTGGTTAAATAAAATAGGAAATGAAAAAAATATGTAGATTGTGGGATGTTGGGAAGAAGGAAATAATCCTGCAAGATTTATGTCTTGATTGGCAAAATTTGAACTATATATGAGTAAGTTTATTTATTGAAGGCACAGTAATACTCCAATTATCTAGAATCACATGTGCAAAATATTCAGAAGCATGAGAGAAATGTGGGCATGAAAGTGAAATGGCCCATAGTAGTGAGAAAGATATGGCATCACAGCACTATTCCATAGCCAAAGAATATAGCTTTCCTCATGCCAAAACTTACAATAAAATATACTAAATCAATGCCTCCTTATTTAGCAAGATTAGGACCAGCTAGCTACTGGAGAAAGTCTGTAAAACCAGGAATCATAAAAAATGTATTTCCACATGTTAAACAATAATTTTAACCTGAAACTAGCAGATGTCCATTCATTCTTCCATAATTTAACAGGGGATCAAGGACTTTCCTGTGAGTGAGGGTCTTCTGCTTTCTCCTTCCCCTTTTTTGCACAGCTACACCGTAATGCATCTCCTTCAAATTCTAGTTTAAGTTTCCTTAGAGCTTAAAGTTCCTTGCAAAGCAATCTGAATGTTGATTATTTCTATGGATTTACTCATTTCCCCCAAGTTTCTCAGTGTTTTCAATACTTTCTAAAACATTCAAGTTGGTTTCGCTCATTCTTTTCACTTGCCTGTTTTATCTGTTTACTTAATAATGAACTAGTTCACCTAATAACAATAACACGTAAAATAACCATTGTAACTAGAATAAAGAGGTATAGGGGAAATAGCTTGCAGGACAGAAGTGAGCAGACCAATGGCAGAGGAGCCCATCACCTTCAGCAACACTGCTGTACAGAGGGAATGTAACATTTGAATTAATCCAGTGAATAGATTAATTGATGTCCTCCTACGAGCTGGAGTGATCAAATGAATGCTCAATTTTGTTCAGTAACCAGTTTTTAAGATAGACATAAAGTTTGATAGAAACATAGCTAGAGAGAAACATATAATCTTCAGTTATCTGAAACATTTCCCTAATTCACAGTAACTTGGATCTGTGCTGGTAGATTAATGGGGTTTTATATATATTGATATAGAATAGTTTGTAATTATATAAATCATAGTTTATTCAATAGCTTAATTTCCAATTCAATTGATTAGATTAAGTATTCAACAACATATTCAAGAGCTTATAATTTATTTTTACTGAAAAGATTCTAAATTAATCCGAATTCAAAAGAATTTTAAAGACTGATACCAAATTTTAGTATTTGGCAAGTGAAGTTTGTAATTTCTCTCATGGGCTAAAAGTTGAAGTCAATGGCTACTGAAAACTAAAGAGAATTTTCTAAGGAAATGTCACTTTGAAAATTTCCTTCTTATGATTTATGCGATCAATATCAAGAAAAATCAGTTCACACATAATTAAAGCTAATTGTGTCGTTCGTCACTTTAGCTAAACAATAGAAAGTAAAACAAATGTAGATAAAAACTATTAGAAACACATCAGTTAGCCAGACAGTCACCATTCAGATAAATATTATAATCTCTTTT
>NW_007735116.1:39041-40706 GCF_000696425.1 Galeopterus variegatus
TATTAGAAACACATCAGTTAGCCAGACAGTCACCATTCAGATAAATATTATAATCTCTTTTAATGTTTCAGTAAAATTCTTCATAAAGGATTCAACCTCTTATTCATAATCATATTTTACTTTCAGTAGCCACAATCATGTGGACAGTGATTAAACTAGTTAAGAATTGTGTGTTCAGTATTCTCCAAACACGACAATGGTAATATAAAATTTCAAAATCAATTGTATTTTATAAAATATAGATCTCATAATTGCAGTGTGAAGTGCTTCATGGAAAAAAACATCCAGGACTGTGCTTTTTAAAATGAAGAATAAAGGAAACTTTAAGCATTAGATAACAATTGAATAATACTTTTCAGAAAACACCCTGTTTATTAAGGGGCAAGCTAGTTTGGAATAATTTTAGGTACACAATAAGTCAAAGCCTTTTATTATTTAGAAAATGCCTTATACCTTTAAAATATTAGAAGCTAGAAAGATTATAAACTATATACCTGATGTTAACTACAATCATAGTTTATTTATTATACGAGCAAAGATTGTTTTCCCATTATGTATTAGAATGATAAAACTGTGGGAAACATTTAAACTCCCCCAAAATCAAAGAGAGCAGCACTTCTTTACAGTTCATTGTTAATAAAAATAATTTGAGCTCTCCTGAGGAAGACATTCTATAATTGCCATATAAACGTGCTTTACGAAAATTACCAGACACAGTCTTGCTTACCCATCATTAGTTTTTCATCTTGGTGATTTGCTAAAAGTCAGCAGGGAGCATGTTTATGGTCTTGGTACATGGTAGTATAATTATTTCCCTGTTTCTCTCATTTGTCTGCATTAAAAAGTATCTATCTATCTATCTATCTATCTATCTATCTATCTATCTATCTATCTTAGACAGATAAAGATATAATGTACATTGGAAATAACCAATATTCTTGTGAAATGGATGGAATTGGAATACACATCAACTTGTCCTTTTTTTTTAACAAACAGCATGAATTTTCTAAAATTTTAGAAAATATATCATCATGTTTATATTCTGTATGTGTTAAGGTTAAGAAAAAAAGTAGCTTTTATATCTAAAATCTCTTAATATTGAACCAGGAGAACTTTTTCAATATTTATTTACCTGAAAAAGGTTATCCAATTTTAATGATTATTATCATTATTTTTCAATCAAACTTTGCTTTTCAGACTAAACCACTCCAGGTTTTTTTACTCTCTTTTTATGGATATTAGCTTTCAAATCTTCTAATGTCTAATATTTAACATCACTTCAACATATATCAAATGTCATCTTGGCTTTAAAAGTAGAAAAGTGGAAGCAAATTTAGACTTAGCCAAAGGACTCTATCAGAGCTGTGTGCTAGGGTAATAGCTATGAAAGTGTGGGTCAGTTATTTTACATAACTCACTGTCCTCTGAATTTTCATTCTGTGTGCTCATTTTGCAATATAACTTTCAAGTGATATATGTTTAGGAAAATCAATAATTTGAGATCTTACTTTATCTGTAGGCAGAGAAAGCAAAATGAACAAACCTGAATTTTAAAATTTGGCAGTAGGCTATAAAATTTAAGTGTAGAATATCGTAATTATAATTAACCTCTTCTGACCCATAACCAGTAGAAAATGCAAGCACTTTATTCTCATTCTGGTTATA
>NW_007735116.1:41318-50468 GCF_000696425.1 Galeopterus variegatus
GTTGTTGCATATGTATGTATATTTCAGGATATTTTTACATATGCCATTTCATTTGCTTCTTACAAAATCCCCATGGGCTAAGTGATATTATTTCCATGGTATAAATGATGATACTAAGGTCCAGAATGGTTAAATGACTTGGAAAAGGACTAAGTATTTAAAGGTACTACAGAGAATGAATTTCAAGGTGAAGGGATTCAGACTGTGTTAAACTGAGCTAAAGTGACCAATTAAGTGTCTCTGAATATTTCTTTTTCATGTGTTAAGAGCCTCAAGGTTGAATTTCAGGGACTGAAATTTAATCATCATACTCTTATATAATGTTGAATTAGGTTAGAAATTTTTTGAAAGTTTTGTCCTATGGTGTTGCCCTATTTAGGAATAGTAAGAATGCTGTGAGTGTGACTAGAAACTCAAAAAATAATTAAGGAGCTTCCTAATTTAAAAAGAAATTTAAATTTAAATGGAATTTAGGTCATTTAGTGAGAATGGACTACAAATGTGTTTTTAGATTACACTAATTAGAACTATGAATCTATACCTTAATAAGGAAATTTATAAAGTTACAATCCCTTTCTATACTTTGTGGTCAGACTTCATTTAGTCACTCAACATGTGTTCACTGAGTATATACAGTTTGCTTGCACTGTTCCATATTTTGGCAATGTGTTCAACTACAGGCATCTCACTTAGAAAAAAAAGAAAATTATGCCACCATAATTAAGCACCTTCAGTGCTTACCGAACGCAGACATTTTCATGTCTAATAAAATTTATTTTTATAATAATGATACTAGTTAACATTTATTGAGAGCTTATTTTGTGCTAAATCCATTAAGAGCATTAATTATTTTAAATGCAAAACAAACTTACTAGGTTGATGTGTTTTTATCCCCATTTGCCAAGAAGGAAACTGAGACACAAAGACATTGTGTAATTGGCCCAATATTTCAGAGCCACAAACCATAAACTGAGATTTGAACAGAAATAGTTCAGCATAGACCCATGTTCTTAACCATCATACTAAATCTACCATTTTTGATTACTTTTAATATAAGCACTTTCATACATTATTTGTTTTATTCTTCATGATAATCCTCTGAGGCAAATATCTTTATTCTACAATTCAGGAAATTAAAGCTTATGGAAGAGGTTAAACAACTTGTCTAAAGTAATACATGTCTGTCTTACTCTCCAATCTACTATGCACAGCTCTTTAGTACTATATTACTAGGAGCAGGTTAATCACGTCTTTGGGGCATGAGCAAAATGAAGGTACAAAGAAATGGACTTATATGTTTTAAAAATTGTACACTTGCTGTTTCATAATTTTAAAAAAATCTAAATAGTCATCAATGAAGGAAAAAAAACTATAACTTCATTGGATTTCTTTATTCTTATTGTCTGGTTTTATTTTTATTTGAATTACATACATGTGGGGGGTGAAGTGGGCAGTGATGACACTGCATTTTTCAGTGCTCAGAGTTACAAAAAGTCTTACTCCTATTCTGTATATCTCATTTAATATTCACAAAAGCTACATGAGGAAGAAGGGAAGCTGAGAAAAATTCAACAGCTTGTTCCAGTTGAGAAAATTAGTAAGTAGTAGATATGAAATGTAAACTAAAAAGGTCCAAAATACAACTTCTTTCCAGGATATCATACTGACAACTAGTCAATTCAGCAGAAAGCTACTTGGGCAATGTAGAGACCTAAAATCATGTCATAAAAGAAGCAGTTAAAAGAAATAAGGAGGTTGTTCTGAATAAGAGGCAACTCAAAGTACTAAAAAACTGACTTCTAATGTGTTGCCAATTGTAAGAGATAATGAATTATTGTACTATTCCAATGAAGCAGAACAAGCACCAAAGGATGGAAGGGGGAAAGTGGCAGATTTTGAATTAACCTAAGAACTTTATTGACAGTCAAAGCTGCTGCCAGGGGTAGAACCATGAGCAATAGCAGTTCTGAATTTTGGTTTTTAAAATGGGGACATCTTCTATTGCATAATAGTTTAGAGCACATATTTGGATTCAAACAGAGTGGAATTCTGCCTCTGCCAACTAATTTTTCTAGGGCTCAGTTGCTTCATTTACACATCAGGATACCAGCAGTCCTCCCCTTATGGGCTGGTTAAAAGAATTAATGTAAGATCTAGCACAACACCTATAAAATAGTGGTTATTATTTCTACGATTAATTCCAGTGAGGAAGAAAGTACTGTAGAACACTTTTTTTTTCTTTGCTTTCTCCAAGCCATGTATGGGGGTGTAAATGATAGGAGGAGAACAGTGTGTTATACTGTTGAATAATTACTGACCTCTTTTTCTCCTCAGCTTTCCATTGCTTATTTTTCACACCCTTCAAGCTTACTCAGTGAGCTATTATTTTTAAAGTGAAAGGGTAAGCTCACCAAGGTGATTAATAGTAATAGTATACAGGATTTGAGGTCGGAAGCACCCAGCTGTATATTCACAGCAACCCTAGAAGTCAATCCTGCTGTGAGTTGAATTAATTTTGAAGTTTTTGCCCCTGCAAATCTGACAGACAATAATACACATGAATATATAAACATATTTGAACATTCAGCTACTTTTGCTCTTTGTTTTTAATCTTTTGGCAACTGCTTCCTTTCCCAAGTGCTTCTAAGTTGAACAAACCCTCTTTTGTAAAATTACCAAGGTCTTGTTCATGTTTGTATGAGCTCATATCCTTTCATGAATATCACAGTTTCTTTTAGGACTACAAGGAGAGTGAATGTCAGAAATCAGGCTCAAAGACATGTTTTGAAAACAAATATGCATTCTATTTTGTACAAAACATTTAATTAAAACAAAATATGGAACTAGTGTTTTGGCAATGAATTCACCAAGTCCCTTGAATATGTATCCATTAGATAACATTTATAGAGAGCAATTCCCTTCTATCAAAATGCTTTTGAATCTTGCTTCCATCTAGACCATTTTTAATAATACCATTTTGTTTTTCAATTATCCTTAAATTTTTATTGATTTTAAAAATATTTATTCTTATTTTCCCAAACCTCCTTCTTCCTTACAGTGTGTAATTGTTTTGGTAGCAAGTTTAAACTAGATTTTATTTGCATACTATTATCAGAATTTAAAACCATATGAGTAGTAGCTCTCAGGTTTCTATTTCATAGACCTACGAAATAGAAGAAACATAGTATTGTAATTAAGCACACATGCATTCTGGCTCCACCTTCAAAACATTGGTGACTCTAGACAAGTTTCTTAAATTCTGTCTGCCTCATTTTTTTCACCTGTAAATTAATTAAATGAATTATATTTGTAAAGCAGTTAGATTATTGTCTGTTATTTAGTAAGATTACATAAATAAGCATAATGAATTTACTTTTGCATATAAGCATAGGGCCTGATGTCCAATAAGTAGTCAATGAATAAATCTGCATTCACTCACTTATATCCACAACTAATTATTTGTGTGATCTTGAATATTCACAATCTATCTGAGCTTCGATAACCTCACCTGAAACACAAATATTACCTACTCTGTGTCACAAGGTTGTTATGACAATCAATCAAATGTTCTAACATGAGACATAAGTTTAAAAAACTAAAATGCTTTACAAATGCAAGTTATTATTAATTATTAAGTCAACTTATCTGATAATGTGTTTTCATGTGTCAGGCTGAAAAGACTTTGCTTAACTCAGGAATATGAGGTCTCTTTCCGGGGGGAGGGTGTTCCTTACTAAGGATATTGTCTGGAAATATTGCTGACAAGTTTTTTAAATTGCATCCTATTGCATCTTACTGCACACAAAATATTACCTATCCAAAGTTTTAAAAGGATTACCTTAAGAAAATTAGTGCATTACAGTTTTGTGTATGGTCTACCTTTGATTCTCACATTGTGAGAAAATAGATTTCTTTCTACTCAGCTGGCTCTAAATGATCACAAATTCTGAATTAGTGAAATCTAAAGTATTAAAATTAATTAAACAACCACAGCATTTGTCCAGCATAAAATAGATAAAGTGATAATAGACATCTACATAGTTAAAAATGCTGGATACAATGTCTCAGTTCCCACTGAAAATCTCACATACTTCTTTTTTTCTTTCTTTAAGAAAACTATGCCTTACTAAAGCAAACTCTTTAATCATGAACAGCCTCCAGTTAAATGCTCAAATATTAAAATAAATCTTTTCTTCCTATGAATATTTCTCAGAGTAAAGTTATAGCTCAATAAGGAAGACATATTTCCATCTTAAAGTTATCACTAAATATTTTTCTTGTGCTCTCTTGGCACGTTTGCAGCTCATATAGAAGAAACATTTGCATCCCTTTTCCATGGTAGACATTAAATACTAAGCTGAACTATTCTAATTCAGAGCAAACTGAATGTTTTCTTCACCAATAACCAAACCTAAACTTGAGTACCCAGTGTAGTTACAACACAAAAAAAACCCTATTTTGAATATGTGCTGTTAGTATTTTTTATTCTTCATAAGATTCTATTTTAACAAAATTTTTGGTTTGTTTGTTTAATTTTAAAATGCCATTTAAACACTTGTAATAAGTATGCATAGCTGCCTGTATTACATTAGAATACGGTTCTAGAAATGCAGAAATGTGTGTGCGTGTGTGTGTGTGTGTGTGTGCATGTGTGTATTCAAAACTTACCAAATCCACATAATTCAGAGTAGTCATGTTGAACCATAAATACTAAAATGTATCTTTCATGTTGAGCTCAGCTTGATATTAAAAATTTTTAGGATTAATTAATGGCTGAATTTTCTTTTTGAAAAATGGAACCAATACTTAGTTGTATCTTGTGAACTCCACTGCATTAGAGGACTGCTTTGTGAAAAGCCATAATTTATTAGGATAAAATAAAATCTAACAAGAAGTTAGTTATTTTTTCTAACATAACATTTCTAGGTATATACCAATACCTCTGTTTTCATTGTATATTTTTAGTAATTATGTCACTCTTCACTTTATCTATGGTATATGGTGTTAATATTTCAGGGCTACAGTGATGCTTTCTACCAATATATGAACTCGGAAAGAGTGAAACAAAATTTTTCTCTTAAAAAGTATAAATAGACTGACATAATGAAAAGTCTCCATAAAGTGATGGGAATATTTCTAGACCTTTAGGAGTATATCATGATTGACTATATTAATTTATCTAAAAAAAGAATGTGTTAGCCGAAAGGGAGTTGGTTTGGTTCAGGAAGTACAGCAGGAGGAAAGATCTGAGGGTCTCTCAGGGAGAGGATGTTCTGCCCCGAGTATACTGCCTTGCAGGTTTATTCTTAGCATAATGCCACTTAACATAAAAATCAAACTGGTTAATTAACATGCTCACTAAGCCAATTTTATTATAATGTGCCTTTCTCTGAGCCACTTACATGGAGAAAAGGTTGAATAATTTAACTGCTTCCCTAATGTAGTGTTCTGATAAGTTGAATAAATCAGAATCCTGAATATATACATCAGTCTCATGAACTCAATTTTTGTGAGTCTGCTCATGAATGATGAATTTGCTCCTGGAATGCAAAAAATAGTTTATCATCCTGCAAGGCTGATGGTTAGACACTTGAACTTTTGAAAACTCACTCCCAGCTGTGAAATTCACTGAACAATAATAATAAAGTTAGCAGACACTTACGTAAGTTAAACATGTGAGACACTGTTGTAAGTACTTTTAATATATTCTGTGGTCAAAGAAGCCTGTGAGTTAAGTATTTTTATTACATCCCCTTTTTCAGATGGAGAAACTTAGTCAGAAAAGTAAATGGTAGAAACAAGCATCAAACTCAGGCATTCTAATCCCAGAAATTGTACCCATTACCTCTATGAGCCAGAGTGCTTATAAAGTACTTACTGATATAATCATTAATATTCTATAATGCTTATTAATCAACACTAATATTACTGCTGATTTTACTTTCTTCCTGAAGTTGTTTCAAAAATTTTCCAGAAAGCTAAATACAGTGTTATAACAAGGCAAACAGAAATTATAATATTATTTTTATATTATTTAGTAAAATATCTGGATTCTAAAGATGCTATAATATGCAATTGAGAATCAAGTACTGAAATTATTAGAAGATAGAAAAATGTTTAAAAATATTTTGGATTAATTGACCTATAACATTTTAAAGTTGCAGAAAGTTCAAGAAAATAAACTGTGGTACTTCTTCCTAATTTTTTAAAATTGTGAAAAAGTACACATAACAGAAAATCAAGCATCTTGGCCATTTTTGAGTGTTCAGTTTAAATAAATTCATAATGTTGTGGAACCATCACCACCCTCCATTTCCAAAACTCCTATCATCTTGTAAAACTGAAAAACTTACTCATTAAAGAATAACTCCCCATTCTCCCCTTCCCCCCAGTCACTGGCAACCACCATTCTACTTTCTGTCCCTAGGATTTTAACTACTCTGAGTACCTAGTATAAGTGGAATCCTTTTTTGACTTACTTATTTCACTTAACATAATATTCACAAGGCTGATCCATGTTGTAGCATGTGTCAGAATTTCCTTTCTTTTTAAGGCCAAATAATATTACATAATATGTATATGCCGCATTTTGATTTAATATGTGGTCTAACATATGGTCTGTCCTGGAAGATGTCCCATGTGTAGTTGAGAAGAACATGTATGCTGTTGTTGAGCACACTGTTCTGTATTTTCTGTTAGATCTAGTTGGTTACATTAAGTCTTCTGTTTCTTCACTTATCTTCTGTCTGGTTGTTCTATCCATTTTTGACAGTGGGGTATTGAAGTCTCCATCTATCATTGCAGAACTATTTCTCCCTTCAATTCTGTCAGTTTTTGCTTCATATATTTTGATAGTCTGTAATTAGGTGCATAAATATTTATAAATGTGATATCTTCTTATTGTTATCAAACTTTTATTAATATATTATGACCTTCTTTGTCTGATAACATTTTTTGATTTAAAGTCCATTTTGTTTGATATTAGTATAGTCACTTCTGTTCTCTTTTGGTTACTAAACCACTTCCTTTCTCTTTTGGTTCTGTTTACATGAAATGTCTTTTTTTATCTTATCCTTTTACTTTCATGAATATCTATTTGTGTCTTTGGTTCTAAAGTGAGTCTCTTATAGCCAGCATATAGTTGGATCCTGTTTTTCTTTCTCCATTCTGCCAATCTATATCTTTTGATTGAAGAATTTTACCCATTTACATTTAAAGCAATTACTGACAAAAAGGAACTTGCTTCTGTCATTTTGCTACTTATATATTTTCTATATGCCTTATAGTTTTCCTGTTCCTCTTTTTCCTCTTTTCTTCATTACTGTCTTTTGTGTTTAGTTAATATTTTGTAGTGAAACAATTAAATTAATTTCTCATTTCCATTAGAGTATATTCTATAGCTGTTTTATCTGTGGTTACTGAGGGGGTTACATTTAACATCCTAAAGTTACAGCATTCTAATTTGAATTTATATCAGCTTAACTTAAATAATGTATAAAAACTCTGCTTCTTTACAGTTCTACCTTCATTCGTTTTGGTTGTTAAAGTCATAAAATTACACCTTCATACTTTATGTGCACCAAAACATAAACAAATATTTCTTTTAAGTGTATTCATGTCTTAAATTATATAAAAATAAAATGTGGAATTACAAATGTAAATTACAGTAATATTAAATTTTAGACTAATATTTTTTAAATGTATTATTCTCCTAAATCAAGCAGAAAACAAAAAGTAGAATTACAAACCATTGTTACAATAATACTAGTTTTCATAATCACCCTTTTTTACTTTCATTTAAGTCTTTATTTCTTCATACAGCTACAGGTTCTTGTTTTGTGTCCTTTCATTTCCCCTTGCAGGACTCCCTTAAGCATTTCTTAGGGGATAGATCTAGTGGTCAGTGGACACAAGCTCTCTCAGCTTTTGTTTGTCTGGGAATGTATTAATTTTTCCCTCACGTTTCCAGGAAAGTTTGCCAGATGCAGGATTCTTAATTTGACAGGGTTTTTGTTGTTGTTGTTGTTGAGGAAAGTTTGCCAGATGCAGGATTCTTAATTTGACAGGGTTTTTGTTGTTGTTGTTGTTGTTGTTGTTGTTGTTGTTGTTGTTGTTTTTACTCTTTAAATATATTGGCCTGCTGCCTACTGGCATTTAAAGATTTTAATGAGAAATTTCCTGATAATCTTATTGAGGATCTCATTTATGTAATGAATTTCTTCTCTCTTGCTGCTTTTAATATTCTCTCTTTGTCTTTGGCTCTTGAATGTTTGCTTATAATGTGTGTCAGTAAGGACCTCTTTGAATTCATCTTACCTGGAGTTCATTGAGTTTCTTGGATGCTTATATTCATAGATTTCATCAAGTTGGGAAATTTTCATCCATTATTTTTAAAAATATTCTGTCTGCCCCTCTTTCTTCTCATGTAACTCCCACAATGCATATGTTGGTGTACTTGGTGAAAATTCCTTAGGCTCTGTTCACATTTTTTCAATCATTTTTTTTTTTCTGTTCTTCTGTATTAGTCCATCTCTGTTGCTTATAACAGAATACCTGAAACTGGGTAATTTATAAAGAAATGAGAAATATTTACAGTTTTTGAGGTTGGAAGTCCAAGGTCCAGTCCTCACATCTGGTGAGGGCCTTTATCTTGATGGTGACTCTCTACAATGATGTAGGATTTCACATGGCAAGAATGAACTTAGCAAGAGTGAGTTAAACTCCTTACTTGCTCTCCTTTTAAAGCCATCAGCACCATGCCCATTACTTCATGAGTGGATCAATCCATTCACAAGAGCACATTCTCACAACCTAATCACCTCTTAAAGGCCCTACCTTTCAATTGCTATAATAGGATTTCCCATATTTTTAACACTGTTACAATGGAGGTTAAATTTCTAATACATAAATCTCTGGGGGATACATTTGATCCATAGCATCTTCATACTTAGTAATTTCCATTATCCTATCTTCAAGTTTACTATTTTATTTTTCTGCCTACTCAAATCTGCCTTTGAATTACTCTAGTGAATTTTTCATTTCAGTTATTGGTTTCTTTTTAGAAATTTAGATTTTAGGTTTATTTATTTATTCTAATTTTTCTGTCTATGTTTTTATATTTCCATTTTGTTCATGTACAGTTTTCTTGAC
>NW_007735116.1:51969-52679 GCF_000696425.1 Galeopterus variegatus
AAAAGGGGAAAAAGAAAACAAAAATGGAGGGCAATAAAGAGAACAAGACTGTCAGCTCTTTAATTCCTCTGGAAGTAACTTCAGCCATGGGAGGAGGAGCTTGCAACAGTGGGGGAGGTTGAACAACAATGGCCACCTACTTCTTTACCTGCACCTATGTGATCAGAAGTAGCAGTCAGTGATCATAGCACAGATCCCGAATATTAGGAGGACAGGGTCCTTTTTTTCTATCCTGACTCCAGCAAGCTTCCTGCAAGCTCCTCCAGTAAGGCATGCACAGCTGCCTATCACAGAGCTGTGGGTGGAGGATGAGTAGCTGCCATTGTGTTGAGATAAAAATTAATCACATTTTACCATACAAGACTTCTTCTGGAAATTACAAGCCTTCAATAGACTCCAGAGTTCCAAAATAATAATTCCAGACAGATTCTGCCAGTGCAATTTTTGTCTAGGCGGGAAGACTGATTCCTGGTGCTTCCTACTCTGCTAGCTTCCTAGAATCCTCTTTTGGTATTTTTTTTTAAAAGCTATTAAAATCAAGTACTCAGCTACTCTAACTTAATAATTATTCAGGCTCATCTAGGAAATTATGAAACTGAAATCACATATCTACTTATAATCACTGCCATTACATATGAGTAGCTCTATGTTAACTTGTCGTTTTCTTTATTGCTAAGAGTAATGAATAAAATAAATTTCTTAAAGGAAAA
>NW_007735116.1:53283-54998 GCF_000696425.1 Galeopterus variegatus
TTAACTTGTCGTTTTCTTTATTGCTAAGAGTAATGAATAAAATAAATTTCTTAAAGGAAAAGTTAGCAAATCTCTAATACTGCATCATTTAAAAATAACCCTTAGTAATATTTACTTGTGATAAATTTATTTATGGAATGCATATCAAAATTTTTACTGTGGGCTTGCTACATTTAATGCACTATGAGAGGGGTAGGAAAATTATAAAAATCTCCTCTTGTAAGCCAGCATAAAAATGCGAAAAAATAAAAATAATACAACTAAAATGTATTAATTGTTATTAAAGGGCATAAGATTAGACATTAGTTCTGACTAACAATTATTTACTTAACACACATTTACAGTACTCAGCACCAAACACAGTTTGGGGAGACTGAGGATTCAGCAGTGAACAGAAGAAATCCTTTATGTTCATGAATCTTATTGTGGATTCTAGTGAAAGGAAAAAGACAAAAAAATTTATCAAATATACAGTATATAAGGAAGTGACTAGTGTTATCTTACTAGGTAGGGATAGTCAAGAGGAAGAAAATTAGATGAAATGAGAAAGTGACCCATACAGGTTTTATTTGGAGAAGAGCATATCTGGCTGAAGGATGAATAGCAGATTGAGAATAGCTAATTATAGTTCTTATTAAGAAAAGTTCCATTTTTGTGTTTTTATAAAATGTCATTTAAGCAAAATCTTAAAGGGTGGATAGGATTTTGGCAAAGAATGATAAGTAAAGTAAGTTACAAGGAGATGGTTTGGCTTGCACAAAGGCAAAATGTTAAGAAATGAGGAGAGTGTTTGGGGAATAAAGTCTAATTTTGCTGAAGTGAGTTATACATAGGAGAGAAGGGTGGATGAGGCTAAGAAGGAAAGTTGAAATGAATTGTATGTACTAAGGACCTGAAATTTAGGAGGACAATAGAAAAGATAGAAAAGAGGATATACATGTTAAACTCAGAAGATAAAATTGATAAAAGTCTGTGATTGGTTTAAAAGTCTGTGAAGAAAAGAGTGAGGTCAAAGATTATTTTGAAGTATGGACCCCAGTAACCTTTGAAAAATTATGTTGTCTTTAGGAAAACAAATTAGGAGGAAGAACTGATTTATTGGAAACTACTCAGTGGTAATACCTACTACATTAAAAACTCTCATAAATTACAATAAAAATATGACATTTTGTTTAAACATTAGTATATTGTATGTATGAGGGGTCTTCAAAAAGTTCATGGAAAGAATCATATTATCTTTTAATTCTATTTTTCCACAAACATTTTGAAGTATCCTGGCATGTATGTATGACCATACTACATACAAATATATATGTGTATGTAATATTGAATATGTATGTGTAATATTACATAATTTAACCAAATTAAATTAACAAATACAATGAGAAACTATTATGTATAAATATGCTTTCTTAATTAAGTAATAGGGCATAATCTCTAACATCAAATATTACCAAACATTTATGTGAGAAACCACAGGGCATACTGAGTAGATTATTTAATGATATGTATACCAGATAATTACATTATCATCTTTATCCCTTGAAGAAGTATAGCTCGTTGTCCAAGACCATTGGCTCTGGGTAAGACTGCCAGGGTTGAATTCTGCCTTTGTTATTTCTGCTGTGTGACTGTTATGGACTAAAAGTTTTTGTTTCCCTCCACTCCCCAATTCATATGTTAAAGCTCTTATCACAAATGTGTGTTTTTTTTTT
>NW_007735116.1:55968-57010 GCF_000696425.1 Galeopterus variegatus
TGGCTGAGCACGGTGCGGCCAGTCTCAAAAAGGACAAAAAAATAAAAAATAAAAAAATAAATGAGACTGGTGCTCATTTAATAAGCAACATGAGAGAAATGATCTCTCTCCATATGAAGACACAGCAGGAAGGCAGCAGTCTACAAGCCATGAGGGCCCTCACCAGAACTTGACCGTACTGGCACCCTGATCTTAGACTTCTAGCATGTGGAACAGTGAGAAATAAATTTCTGGTGTTTAAGCTACCCACTCTATGTATTTGTTATGATAGCTCGAGCTGTCAAAGACAGTGACTTTTGACAAATTATCTTTGCTTTGGTGTTCTCACTTCTACTGTGATGATAGTGGATGTGCCTACTTCAGGGCTTTGTTGGCAAAGTGTGAGGAGCAAATCTATGTAAAATACTCATTAGCCCAGAATACAGTTAAATCTCTATAAATATCATGATGAGTGTAATTATTAATGAGATATTTCATATTTTTATTTGGATTTTTTTCTAATTTTAAATACAATTTTGGAGTATCCTGCTGATATTTATTTTGCTACTCCTTCTTTCCTTTTAACCATAACGGTTTACAATTGCTAGGGATTTGGGATTAAAAATAACAGTAACAATTTCTAAAACCACTCAACCAAAATAGGTTTGCATTGCTTATTTTATTTCTTCAAGTTCAATTTTATCACTTTGGAAAATACATTGAGAGTTGAACAAGATAAAAAGATATTTAAATATCTAGAATGTTAGCAATGCCTAGCTTGCCACGTATTGGAAGAACCTTTTACAAAGCTGGACTACACAATATCAAGAACTGTTTTTAAATTTGCACGCATGCGTAAATCACACTTCTGAAGTTTGCGGAATTCAAATGAATGAAGTATTCTTATTTGTCTAATCATTTCTCTACCTCACACACACAATTATAATATATGTAAAATTAAATAGTCCATATTAAGAAAATCATATTTAACTACATTTTAATTTTATTTCATAATTCTGTTTAGCTCTGCTGAGTACAGAGCAATAAACACACATAACACACA
>NW_007735116.1:57272-57635 GCF_000696425.1 Galeopterus variegatus
GCCCTCAAGGAGGTGACAGATCCAGCTGAGAAGCCATGAACAGATGCCCAACATATAGAGTATCTGATACCCAGTAGAAACTCAATAAATATTTGCTTACTTAATGAACATTGATCATATGAAAACTACCAAGATGGCAGAACGTGTTGTAGTCCAACCTTAGGATGCAGGAAAGACTTTCTTGCAAAGATGAAAACTGATTTGTAAAGAAAGAAAAAAACAGATTTCTAGAGTGAAGGAACAACTTAAGTATAGGCCTCGAACATGAAGCCTGAACATGTTGATTGATCTGCTGACTACTTCCACAGTGTTAAATGTGAAGTAGGATAAAGCTGTTATGGCTTTGGAGACAGAAAGTGAGGC
>NW_007735116.1:58824-60501 GCF_000696425.1 Galeopterus variegatus
AAATATTTTATTGCAGAATACTTTTAGATTTACAGAAAAATTTCAATGATAGTATTTATTTCATTTATGTGATTTATATAGTGATTAAATTCAATTCAGCTTTTAAGATGATGCAGAGTAGTCAGAAGCAAGGCCAAAAGAGAAAATTATGATCATGAGTAACTCTAATACAAAAATAACCCCAACTAGATTATGTCCAGTAATCTTTTCGTATTCATTAAGCACTGTGATTATTTTTTTAGTAATTTTTATTTTAGGATGGTTTTAGATTTACAAAAAAATTGTGAAGATAGTACGCAGTTCTCCTACACCCCACCCCAATTTCCAAAATTAACATCTTACATTAATACAGTATATTTATAGTAATTAATAACCAATACTGATACATTATTATTAACTAAAATCCATCCATTATTCAAATTTCCTTGGTTATTACCTAATGTCATTTTTCTGTTCCAGGAGTCCATTATATTTAGTCATCATGTCTTAACCACTAGTCACAACCACATTATATGTCTTCTAGGGTCCTCTTTGGCTGTGACAATTTCTCAGACATCCCTTATTTTTGAATGGCTTTGAATGTTTAGAGGAGTACTGCTCAGGTGTTTTGTACATTTTACCTTACTTGGGATTTATCTGATGTTTGTCACATGATTAGAATGAAGGTATGAGTTTCTTGGAGAAAAATCACAGAGGTGAAGAGCTCATGTCATCATACCATATCCAAGGATACGCAATATCAACATGACTCAGCATTGTTGACGTTGACCTTGATCACCTGGCTGAGGTAGTGTTTTTCCAGTTTCTTCATTTTAAAATTAGTCTTTTGCCTTTTTGAATGACTCAAAAATGTACATTTTATTTTGTTTTTGTTGCTTTGTTGTTTCTCTGAGCATGTCCTTATATCCTGGCACTACAATGCAAAATGCTACCGGCTCATCTTGTATATTTCCTGACAAAGTCCAGTCCTAGAAGCACCCATTTATCCAAGGAATCCTGGTTCCTTTTATTGGAAAATGGTATTAGAAACAAAGATCTAGGCTCTAGCTGTGCTTCGTGGAGTGTTGTTGCTTCCAGGCCCTCTCAGTTGAGACATCAAGGAAATATATGTGTCTAGTATCCCATCTAGCTAAACATGAATTCATAATGATGTCCCCAACTCTAATCCATTTCTACATAGATTGTTATAGCATCCTCCCTTGCTTGTTTGTGACCTTCCATTCCAATAGTGAGAATCCTGGTTTCTGTCATTAACCACCCATTTACCTGTTTAATTTTAGTATACATGTATAGTAGTTTCAGAGTTGTTAACCTCCACATCCTTGTCAGCAATTGCATGATCAGGTTTTGGACTTTCGACATTCTACATATGCACAGAGGTATGTCATTGTCATTTGATTTGTATTTCCCTAATGTCAAACGATGTCCAGAGTCTTTTCATATGCTGACTTGCTATCTATATAGCTTCTTTGGTGAGGTGTTTTCAGATCTTTTGCCCATTTTTCAACTGAGTTGTTTGTTTTCTATTGAGTTTTAAGAGTTCTTTGCATAGTTTGGATATAATTATTTTACAAATATGTATTTTGCAAATATTTTCTCCCAGTCGGTGGCTTGCGTTTATATTATTTAACAGTGTATTTTGCAAAGCAAATGTTTTTAATTTTAATGAAGTCCAAC
>NW_007735116.1:61338-62375 GCF_000696425.1 Galeopterus variegatus
TTTTTTTCTTTAATAAATCATGCTTTTGGTACTGTATGTAAAACTCATCACCAAACCTAAGGTCATGTAGATTTCCTCATATGTTTTCTTCTACAAGTTTTAAAGTTCTGCATTTCATATTTAGATCTATTATCCACTTAAGAGAATTTTTATGAAAAGTGTAAGATCTGTGTAGAAAACTATAACAATGAATGTTAAAAGTAAATACAGATGAAGGTAATCAGTAGATAGCAGAATATCAAGTTGAAGTTATTTTAGTATTTGCTCTTCTGCAATACTGAAAAGAAAAATCTCTAAAATTTTAAGTTCCGTAACAGGTACAGAGTTCTCATGAGTGGGATAGCCTATCTCTCTGAATCTATTTCATTATTTCATGATATTCTCTGCCTTGCTCCCTACTACTCTTCAGTGACACTGGCCACTTTTCTAAGTTTGAAGGCTTTTCCACCACAGAATCTTCACACATTCCATGGCTTCTTTCTTAAACACATTGCCCTGCTTTTCAAACACCTGGCTCCATCTTAAATTTTTACCTCTGCTTAGAGATTTACCCTAGTCATCTACCATTCAATCTAAAGTAGTGTTCCTCTTACTATCTTTCAGCAACTTGGTTCTTTTTCTTCATATCACTTACCAAGACATTTAATTGCATGCATACACACACATGTGTGTGAATATATACATGTACATATACACACTCATGTATATTGCATATGTGTGTATAATATGTACAGAAACATACATATATACAGAGAGTTTTCTTTTAGGCCAAAATATCCATGATGCTATGGGTTATGCACTTTTATTACAATATATCCACTGCCTGGTACAATACCTAACACATGCTAGAGCTTCAATATGTATTTGTATAATGCTTGAGGTAATTTGCATCTCAATTTTAAGATGCAAAAGGAATGTTAATATGTAAATAAAACTTAAAAAGCAAAATGTGTACACAGATTACAGAGATTAAATTAAAACCTATGATAAAACATATATAGTTATGATAGTAATTACACCAAAGATATATAAAAGGT
>NW_007735116.1:62491-63872 GCF_000696425.1 Galeopterus variegatus
ATATCTCATAATGACATGTTAGAAAGTTCTAAAATAGGAACCACAATGAATTACATATGTATGAATATTAGATTTTACTTATGACAAAAATTCCCAATATTGAAAATCTTGTAAAATGCCGTTCCATCTGAATTTTAATAATTTTATTCTTGTTAATGAGAAATTTTAGATGATGGCCATTCAGAAACTAAGGCCTTATAATTTTTAATAATACTCATCTATAAACATACATTTTCAAAAGCACTGATTTTTCACCTGTATCTCTGAAATGTTGCTGACAGCTGTCACTTCTGATGTAGGCATGACTTCTCAGAATTATTAATCATTGTGAGACTTAAGAAATATTCCTTAAGTAGCATGAAAATTCCTCACAGGACAACCTCTGCAACTTATCAGAGAATAAAGAAAGCTATGACTTCACAATACGATACATCCAAATGTGACTAGGACTTGTTCAGGTAATATTCTTCAAAGGTGTGCCAGGAGAGGCAGTATGTAAAAGATTAAACTCACACACTCTAAAACCAGACCACTTGGATTTTCACACTCTAGTTTTGCTGCTTACTAGTTGTGTGATCTTGAGCAAATTACTTAACTTCTCTGTGCCTGAGTTACCCCATCCACAGGGTGAGGATAATTGTAAGTATTAGGTGTGATGATTAGATGAGTTAATACATGAGAAATGCTTAAAGCAACATCTAACAGTAAGTACTAAGTAAATGTTAAATATTCTTGTTAATGAACTGGTCTACCTTACTAGCGCACCAAATTTTGAAATGACATGACTAGAGGGGTTTATTAAGGGGTACTCAATATTGAATGATTACTGGCCAACCAATTGGATTCTCTCCATTGATGATTTTAAGTTAAAATAGTAACAATAGTAAAAACACAGAGAAACAAAGACACTGACAGTAGGCAGTGGACTCCAGATATTAGATTTTGATTTCTGTGTAGCAAATTACCACAATTTTACCAGCCTAAAAAGAAAGAAGTTTTTACCTCACAGTTTTTGTCTGGGGATGGCATATCTGGGATCTCAGCTCAGCCTCACAAGGCTAAAATCAAGGTGTCAGCCAGGTGCACCTGTATCCTCAGATTTTTGGAAAACTTCATTTCCTTGCAGCCATGAATGAGTTCCCCATTTCTTTTCTATCTGTTGTCTGAGGACTGCTCTCAGCTCCTACATGCCACTCTCAGGTTTTGTCTATGTGGCCCTTCCATCAGCCTTATGCTTTGAATCTCTTTTAGGAAGGGCTGTCGCTTTCAAGGATTCTGATTTGGTCAGACCCACCTAGAATAATCTCCCTTTTAATGACATCAGAGTCAACTGATCAGTAAGTCAAACATGGGAATGAAATCTCATTGAGGAGGGAAATAT
>NW_007735116.1:64305-66146 GCF_000696425.1 Galeopterus variegatus
CTCACAGTTTTTGTCTGGGGATGGCATATCTGGGATCTCAGCTCAGCCTCACAAGGCTAAAATCAAGGTGTCAGCCAGGTGCACCTGTATCCTCAGATTTTTGGAAAACTTCATTTCCTTGCAGCCATGAATGAGTTCCCCATTTCTTTTCTATCTGTTGTCTGAGGACTGCTCTCAGCTCCTACATGCCACTCTCAGGTTTTGTCTATGTGGCCCTTCCATCAGCCTTATGCTTTGAATCTCTTTTAGGAAGGGCTGTCGCTTTCAAGGATTCTGATTTGGTCAGACCCACCTAGAATAATCTCCCTTTTAATGACATCAGAGTCAACTGATCAGTAAGTCAAACATGGGAATGAAATCTCATTGAGGAGGGAAATATGATATAAGGGCATAGGTTATTGGGGGTCATCTTTGAATTCTGCCTACCATCATTCGAGACAAACGTTTTGTCCATATTAAGCACCTCTCGATCCTCAGACACTTCCTGGCACATAACATATACTCAAGAGAGATCTTTTGATTGTATGAAATTAACTCAAATGTTAGTTGATCGCTTTTGGAATGCTTTTAGTGCTCTCAAATAAGTTTACTCATCTACAAGCACTGGCCAGCAAAGTTGAATTTTCTGAAGATTCTATGACAGAGAAGGAAGAGACCATGTTGATTGTACCCTTGACAGTGTAGTTCTTAAAATTCCGTTCAACCTTACCCTTAGATCACTGTCTCTCTCACTCTCTTCCCATCCCCCATCCCTCCTTTACAGTTCTGTCAATTTCTTTCATTCAGGTTAAGGGCAGTTTCTTTTCCTGACCCTACAAACGAGACTTGGCATCTCCTTGCGGAGTTCCTTTTAAACTATCAAATATCTTTATCAAACAAATAAATTTGCTCTACCTTAGCCCCTACCTTCAAAAGCTCAAAAAAGAATAACAAGAAATGAGTTAAGTGAAATAAGAAAGTAGGTATCAGTGGGATACACTATATATCGCATACTTTTAGAAGGATAGAATTATTTTAAGTTAATAACATAACAGGCTTTCTTTGTTTAATGTCAGAAATACATTTTGAGCAAATTTCTGGCTGCAGGACAGAGCTTTCCTTTGAATCTTAACACTTATTGATTCTTCTAAACTGTCTTTTGTTCATGGGGCAGGAGGTGGGGGGTTGGGGGGGCAGAGTGGTAACTAAAACAAGCTTCTTTGTATGGCCAGATATATTAAGATAAGTTTTATCTTTGGTAATGCTTTCTCAAGTTGGTTTTGAGAGATCAACTAGAAATAAAACAGTAAAATTTCTTTCACAAATTATAATAGATGTTTAAATATCTTTTCCTAAACTCCAAAAAAAGCATTCTAATTTGTATCAAAATATAAATAAATTGGTTTATTCACAAGAATTGACAGGTGTAAATACGATCAGAAAAAAGAATGAACACATGATATTCATTGATTTTGTTATGATAAAAATGATTATTGACTGGTGAATAAAATGAGTTTGTAACCTACAGAATAAAAGCCTGAAGTTTAAAACAGATTCACTTATAACTTTATATGACTGAATAGTATGTCTAGGTCCAAATAAAAACATTCAAGAATAAAGTTAAAAATCCTTAACCCAGAATTCAAAGTTCTACAAAATTGGGGCCATGTCTGGTCTTACTCAGGTCAGTGACATGGTACAACCAACTATCTGGATATTCGTTCCTTTATTTAAATACAACCTTAATAAATACAATTTCAGTCTAGCTTAAACCCACTGCTTTCTCAAAACTTTCCCAATTTCTGGCAAGTTAGGAGATTTTCCTTATTCTTTGAACTTCTATATTGACTATTATCTATCCT
>NW_007735116.1:67845-69737 GCF_000696425.1 Galeopterus variegatus
AGTCGTTTTATCATTTATTCATCTTTGTCAATTTTCCTATCTATAGTGAAATAAACTATAATTGTTTTTATGGACAAATTTATAAAACTTGGACTTAAAAATACAATTAATATTGTTCATGCTTAAATTATCTGAGGAAATTGGTAAATAAAAAAGCTGTGATATTGTGTCAGTTTAAAACTACATTTAGCTTTGAAAGTAGTTTGGCATTTTATATATTTTCCCCTGTGGCTCCTTAATGTGCACATTTGAGAAATGACTGTAGTAAGCATGATGAGATTTGGATTCAAACCCAGCAGCAATGACTGTATCATTACAGGCAAATCACTTAGTTCACTCTCCAGTAAGAGACATGTTTGGACTCAATGGTTTATAAAGTGAGTCCCTAAATTGTAGAGCTGATTTAATGATATTAACACAATTCCAGGCTGAGAACTATATACCCGCCTATGTTCACAGTAGGAGAACAGCTATTTGATTTACTTGGGCTTTCTACTTGCCAAAAGACAAAACTAATCACATGATTTTTTAAACTTCAAAGTTCTGTCTTTGTTTAAGTAATTCTTATCCATGAGTAAATGTCATTTTAAAAAAATTTCAATAGCAAGACAACCTTCAGAGGGATATTGATAAATCTCAGACTTCAAGCTGTAAAATCACATATTGTGGATGAGATTAATTATCTACAGAATTCATTAGGGCAGCATTCCTCAGAATGTTGTCTCTGGTCTCCCTAGTAGAACAACTAAATTTGGAATAAGCTTCCCAGTGAATCCTGTTTGAAGTTTCAGAAGCATAGCTTCAGGAGAAATGGTTGCTTCTTAAACAATGGCAGAAAAAATATATATACCTTATTAATCTCATCAAAATCTAACCCACGTAAAAGAAAAATAATTTAATCAATTACATTACCATATCTGAAAAAAATATTTTCAATAATTGTCTAACTGGAACCTAGAAAAAGAAAAACTACAGGAGAATGTTGACAGGGGAGTGCTCCATGGGTAGTTGACAAGGGATTCTGGTTTATTTTGTAATTACACACCTGTAGTGGAGATAGAGTCATGAAGTTTTTATAGCTCAATGTATTAGCCTTTAAGTTTACCCACTTTTTACCCAATTACTTTTTCTTATGGTAACTCAGTTATCACCAAATACACTTTTAGACTTTTCTACGGAGATGAATGTATTAATACAGCATGTGAGTGCTCTGATTTTCCCAGCAATAACACGTTTCCTAGTTAGTTAGTAAATTATCACTCTGATTTAGAATTGTTTCTAAGGTTGGTTATCATGAATTACTCACCAAACAAATTATCTCAGAATATCTAAAGATTAGAGGATTTGACCTGGGACAGTGATACCACATGAAGGCAATTCCCCTAATTGAGCTTTGCTTTTCACTTGTAATTTTAATTCCTAGCTAACTAAGTGCACCTATTTTAACTTGATATATCTTCCAATATCCAGATCTAGTCAATGTCTCCAAATATTACAGAAGAACTTCTCTACATTCTCACTTATACTTGCCCCCAATAAAGATAAAAGCACAGTTATCAGCACTGTTCTTTTACTCTGTAAAAATATCTTATTATTCCCTTTCATACACACATATAGCCAGAAGTGAGCACACCTGGTCATTAGTCCTTAATTTTGGCAAGAGATACAAAATGACTTTTTGAACTAACTGTATGTTACCAGGTTCACTTCTTTAGTTACCAGGTTCACTTCTTTAGTCCAGTTGCTGAATTTACAATAACTATCTGGCTTTGTGGATTCCGGATTTTATTTTAGTTTGCCCTTAAACACTTAATTTTAGGTCCTAATTTTTGTTTGATATGTTAGTAGTAGTTTGCTTTTAACCTCAGATAAATAGAGCCCTAGAAACTTCT
>NW_007735116.1:70597-79713 GCF_000696425.1 Galeopterus variegatus
GTTTGATATGTTAGTAGTAGTTTGCTTTTAACCTCAGATAAATAGAGCCCTAGAAACTTCTTGACCGATGTCCTCATATCTTCAGCTTACAAGTCCTTTCCTAATTCTCACTCTCAAATGAAAGTATCTTCAGACTGAACCAATACATGCCAACAAAGAATCCTATGAAAGTACCATATTCCTTTATCTCTTGACAAGAACTTAATTACAGGCTAAATTACAAATATTTTAGATACATTATCGGTTCACCATTTATTGTTAATTCATCTCGGCTTCTAAAAGGCATGTTGTTACATAGTGTGTACTGCCTGACTGGGGAAAGGCAAATCATGTACATGGCTGAAGAGACACCCAGGCTTCATCACAGGAAATGCACTAAGAAACTCAATTAATGAAAATTTGGGGGATTTCACTAAATTCATCAAGTGTAGTATGATCTTCAGAAACTTCATTGTTCTATTGTGTATCAAGCCTATTATTAATGATGAAATATTTGTATAATACTAAGGAAGAAGACTTTAATCCCGTCAACCCCCTTAGCTTAGAAATAGTTCAGCACTTTCTGTGTACAAGCAGACAGGGAGTCTATGAAATATATAGACAAATTTCCAGGCCTACAATTACCTTCAGTTTTCAATTTTCTGACTCAACTGCTGAATATTCTTAGTCAATTAAGACCCAAGAGTATGAAGGATTGGAGAAGCACTGCTATTATGCCCCAAAGCCCTTCTGCAGCATAGTCAGTGACCACATTTCCCCAGGTGTCATTCTTTGTGACAGCCAGCTCCTCAAGCCAGGGCTAACTCCGGGGCTTGGATTTCTCAGATCACTTTTTTTAGAGAAGACCAAAGCCACCGTGTGACAAAAAAACTAGAGATTTTGGTTGAAATGAAGAAAGATTGTCAAATCCTCCCAGATTCGTTTAAACAAAGTCACTTAGGGTAGGATCCATTATGTCTGCTTTGCCACATGTTCCCCAAGTGATATTTATGCACATCACAAAGTTTAAAGTAAGTCTAGGACTGAATGCCAGAGACTAACATGTCCATTTTAGACAATTATTTCACTTCAGCTTTTTCATGGAAAACAATCCATATATTCATGCCATATTCTACTTCAAGATCTTAACAAAGGAAAAAGATGCCACTTGAGCTTTTGTCTTCATGTATAAAATCAATTTCCTGAGGTAGAATTGACAGGAATAATAAAATAGGAGAGAAAAAAGATAATAGTATAAAAATGATGCTGGTAAAATAAAGAAAGAGAAATTATAGGATGATACATAGGCTAACATTTACCCACAAAGTTACCAGGTTGAAGTATTTTTTGTATGTAGAATGAGGCTGGGATTGATGACAGTAAGCAATTCGGACAGAGTGGAAATTAGAATCAAACTTGCTAATTTTACCTGTGAGATATGTTTAGGAGATGTCTGTGTTACTTGGAGAGTACATGCATCAATTCTCAATGCCTCTACATATAATTTAGAAAAAACATTTGGCCCACTTTGATAATTTTGATTCTTGGTTTAATAATGTCAATCAAAATATGTCTAACTCAATTAGAGAGACAATTGCTGCCATAGCAACAGAAGTAATCATCCTACTAATAGTGATTATGATTCACTCACCACAAATTCAATTATATTTTGATTCAGCAGCACCTGAAAAATCTCTTGTCCAATATTTCTGATCATTCCATACTTTGGGAAAAGACAATTATATTTATTTCCTGTGGTAAAATATTATCAAATCACAAATGAACACACATTCACACAGATTTTTTTTTTAAATGCCTTCAAATTGACCTGATTACTCCCAAATGACCTCAGTGCAGTTTCTACCTCAGGCCTGTCTCCTATTAAGAAGAAATGAGGCTGCCCTACTTTGGATAAGTACAGGACATAAACCTTTATTTTAAACTATAAAAAGATACATTAGTTTTTGTCCCAATTTAAATCCAATCTATCACGTTCTATCGAGATAGAATGGTGCTAGACAAATAAGATCACATCAAATAAAACTTACTCTGCAGTTTTACAAAAAGATCAAGAATTCAGAATTATCAAACCTAGACTACAGCAAAAGTACTTCATAGACTCCAAGTGAAAGTAACTTGAAAGCTTTCTATTTCTTCTGAGTACTAAAAAAAACCAAAATTTTTTTGGTACAAAGATACAACTTCAAAAAAAATTTTTGTACAAAATTATGCTACCCAGCCTAAGTGAATCATTGTGCAGTTTATTCATGCATTAAAACAACGAACTGTATCTCCCAAATATGTACAACTAATTATTAAAATAAAAAAGTTAAAAAAAAAGATATTCAACTTCAGTGTGTTTTCAAGAACTCTGGTATACATTTGAGGAAAGAATGCCTGGCTTACTAGTAATTCATGTAAAAAAGTATACTAAGAATTTTAATTTATTTATTACAAGTATATCACGAGTCAATCTAAATCTGGTACATACACCTCTCTTTCAAGAGAGGGAAATAAGTATCATTTTAGTCTAGATTTTAGGGATAGAATATCTCAAACAAATGATAAAAATAAGGGCTTATACAGTGCTTCTTATGTATTAGATATTGTTCTAAGTGCTTAACTTATGTCGACTTGTGAAAGATTTTTCATTTTGCAGACTAAGAAAACATAGCTAGAGATAATGGAACCAAAATGCAAAGTCTGACTTGAGAGTTTGTTCTCTCAGCCTCTAGGCTATTGTGCCTCTATCATACCAAAAATGATTGTTGAATTCCATGTGTCATAATTTAACAGAGGAATTGATTACATGAGAGTTTCTAAAGATTCATGGTGAAAAGTCTAGAAACCATGCCAGCTGAGTATTAGAGGAACTGGGAACATCCTGATTTAAAAAGGGGGAAAACATTTAAAACTTTCACATAGCTGAAAAAAAGAATGGTAGGAGAGAGACTAGATACACTCAAAAAATAACATCACTAAAGTAAATATTTTAATTTTCTTTCTATAAAATTCCATCTGGACCAATAAATGGCAAAAAAAACAAGTTATGCCTATATAACTGTGTAGTCTCACAGCCCATACGTTATTTTATGGTGTTCAGATTTAGTTTGTGCTTTCTAATTAGATAAAATCCAGCCTGCATCCTGCAAAAAATAACTATTTCTGGCTTTTAGGCCATTCTACAATCTCTGCTCTAGGGTTAAATAGAGTTGCTTTTGTTAGTTAACCTCCATTTGAGCGATCTGCTCAGACTTCAGGATTTTTTTTTAATTGAAACATCTGTTAGAGCCATGGCAGAATAAGGGGGGAAAAAAGCAAATTGATGAGTAGCTTCAAAGAATTAAATTAGAATTGGAGTAAATGTTGAATGGCAAGATTGAATTTTTAAGGTTTACAATCCCTGTTTATCAAAGCTATTGGAAGAAGAGGGATGAGACTGGAGAGAACAAGAAGACATTCCTAAGAAACTGATGCCAAGCTGAAACTCTCAGGGCACCCCGTTTTTTTTCTTTTTTATTGAGATATAATTGATTATACATATTTGTGGAATACAGATGAATATCAATTCCTGAGTAAAATGTGTGATATCAAATCAGGATAATTAGCATATCCATCATTACAAAATGTAATCATTCTTTGTGTCCAATACCTAATTCTGACAGACAGATTTTATGTAATTGAAAATTCAAGATATTTTCCATTTTCTTTTGATTTTCATTCTGCAATTGCCTTCTTCTGTAATGCCTCCAGTTCTTACATGTTGTGCCTACTGTTGGAAAATATCTTTTAGAAATATAAAATATAAAACATACTATTTTCCTATTTCTAGAAAAGTTCACTGAATGCCTGACAGAAGAAAATGGTAAACTCAAAATGTAGGTATTTGACAGTTTATTTTGAATATATTAGTAATAGTTTTACTAAATTACAAATTCTTTTGAAGACTTGTATATTTTTTATTTATTGGTAGATACCAAATGTTGCATCTATAATAGAAGGTGGGGGGAAAACACTTTAAAGTGTACTTTAAATGATGAATGCTGGTCATCAAAATAAATTTATGTACTAAATAGACCTTCTGTTGAGATCAGAGATATATTTTCAGAGTTTTCTTTTGCTTAGCTTGCAGAATAGACTATGATTTTAGTACTTTTAGTAAAATAATGGCGTTCAAATTATCAGCCTTTCTATAAGACAATATTGTCCAATGTTTCAAATTAGTAAAAGGGAAAGTTAACAAACAGAAAAACCATAATGGTATTTTAATGGTGTGTTTTGGTAATGACCTAATCAACATTTTACACAAACTTATCCTTTAAATTAGGCATTAGATTTTGTGCTTGAGAGACTTGAAGAATGTATCCCATTCAGTAACTTAAATAAAATCCATGCTCAGCAACTGTTCTTAGGTTCCAAGGAGAGGTCTTCTAGTGAGAGTACTTATCTGCAAATTATTATTTCACTAGGTCTTTCACTTGCACTTCACCTTGCAAAGGTGTTATCTATATGGCACTATTTATTAAAATAATTTTTTTTTTCTTTAACAAAGACTGGTAAGAACCTTGATCAGTCAGTGAGTACAAATTTGTCACTTTCAGAAGTCTGGTCTCTTGGGGAGGAGTACTTTCTCATTGTTTTGGAATAGGATAATTTACTCTTTCTTCTTTCCTTTTTTTCCTTCCTTCCTTCCACAAAACCAAGATGTGCCCATATTTTAAAAATTCAAACAGAACAGTACATAAAGTAAGCAATAAATGTCTTTCTCCAATCCCCTCGTTCCCAAGTACTTAAGTATTTCCCTCCCCAGAGATTGACACTATTAGTACTTTCTTCAGTACTATATTAGTTCTTTTTCTGCTGCTTATAACAGAATACCTGACATTGGGTAATTTATAGAGAAATTAAATTTATTTCTCACAGTTTTGGAGGCTGGGAAGTCCACAGTCCAGGGGGTGCATCTCGTGAGGGCCTTCTTCCAGGTGAGAACTCTGTATAGCTTCCCATGGTGAACAGGGTATCACATGGCTAGAAAGGCATGAGCAAGGGAGCTAACATTCTCACTTGCTTTCCTTATAAAGCCATCAGGACCACGCCCATGACAACCCAATAACCCGTCAACACATCACTCCATGAGTAGATCAATCTATTCACAAGCAAGGATACGGTCCTTGAGATCCAATCATCTCCTAAGGGTCCCCCCTTCCACCACTATATTGGAGATTAAGTTCCAATATGAGCTTGGAGCAAGTACCTTTCAAACTACAGCAAGTACCCTTCTTAAAATTTTTATGCATATAAACCCATGTGTATACCTACATTTTTACACAGGATGAAACCACATATACCCTTCTATATCTTAATATTTTTTTCCATATAAGCTAATAGAGGCCTACCTCAATTTTTAACACTGAATAGAAGTCCACTGTAAAAATAATCCTTTCTTAAAAGGGTCAGTTCTAAGAAATATTCAAATACTGGAATATGCATAGAGATACACTATTTTATTTTAACAATAACACTTTGCATTCTAAAATTGTTTCTTTTTTTAGGTTTTGAGAAAGTAATAACAGTCCAGGATACAAAATTCAATAATTATAAAAATGTATATATAAAAAATAGGTTTCCTTTCTACTCCTGTTTTCTAGCCTCAAAAGTCCCTTATCCTGAGCAAACAGTTATTACAAGCACATTTTCACTTTCGTATATTTGCTTTCTATACAAATGATAGCTTAATATACACTCTGTTCTCTACCTTTCTCACTTAATGTATCTTAAAGATAGCTCCATATCAATACATATGATTCACCTGATTTGTTCCAAGAATGCAGGGCATTCTGCTGTATAGATGTTAACATAGCTTATTTAAACATTACTCTGTCAATGGACATCAAGATTGTTTTCAAATTTTCACTATTGCAAAAACCACACTGAATGTGTCTTATGTACACATTTTTTCACAGGTGTGAAACTATACCTGAAGTATAAAGTCCTAGAAATGAAATTGCTGAGTTGAAGAGTAGGTGCATTTATAATTTTGGAAAATATTATTAAATCATACTCTGTAGAAGTAGTATCAATTTAAACTTTTACCAGTGTGTTACATATTCTTGCCAAAAGATTAAATTATCAAACATTTTAGTCTTTTTTTTTTTTTAAAGATGACCAGTAAGGGGATCTTAACCCTTGACTTGGTGTTGTCAGCATCACACTCTCCCAAGTGAGCAAACCGGCCATCCCTATATGGGATCCGAACCCGTGGCCTTTGTCTTGTCAGCACCACACTCTCCCGAGTGAGCTAAGGGCCAGCCCTAGTCTTTGATAATCTGAACTGAAGTGATATTTCTCTCCAGATTTTTTGTTATTCTTTTGATTGTAAGGGAAGTTGGGCAGCTTTTGACATATTTAAGATCCATTTATAAAGTCCCAAATACCTTTGCTCTAAATTCAACAGTGCCCGATATTGAAATAGGAAGTCCTGACTTCTTTTTTTGTTTGTATGACTTTGAGATATCTGGACGTTATTGTTATTTTATTATTAAATATAGATATACCTCTACATATAAAACTTTATATGAATTTATAAATGGGATTGTATCATGCAAAATGTCTTTGAGGAGTCATCATCTTTTTTCTTTTTCAATTGCATTTCCTGTTACCTATCCTTTCCCCATAATAAATTTCATCAACATCTTCTCCACCCTTTAGTAAATGTGAAAAATCTGTGTAGCCTGTATTCTCTTCCATATTACTCAGACATATCCATTCATTCCCTGCCACTCCTTTCTCTCTTTCATGTATAAATGTATGTTTTATGTATATAGTATATATGAAATATAGGTGTGTTTTGTTTGTTTGTTTGTTTTGCCACTGTTTTACAAATGGAATCATCCTATACTCAAGTTTTGCATCTTTTGATTTTTATACAAAGTATCTCATGGTAATTCTTGAGTCAATTGACTTATCTATAAATTAATTTTTAAAATAGTGTTGAATAATACTATAGATTGAGAATAAGCATATTTTATTCAACTATATCCCTTTTAATGGCTACTCTGTTTCTGTTTCTTTTATTTTGTTTGCCAATATGATTGATGCCATTGAATACCACTGTGTATATATCCTTATGTATGTGTGCTTTTCATTCTGATAAAGATTCCCAGGAATAGGATTGCTAAATCAAACTTTTAATTTATTAGATATTGTCAGAATTTTTATGACAATGCTAAAGCAATTTACCTTCCTTATTCTTACCAGAAATATGTGAGTGTTTTACTTCCTTTGTATCCTAACAGCATGTTAATAATTATATTTATTAATAGGAATGGTATAATTCTTTTAAATTTTTGCTAATAAGGTAAAATTTTATTTTTTTTACTTGTTATCTTCAAAAACTAATGATATTGAGCATGATTTTTGTCTATTTGAGCATCCTTTTGTGTGCTGTAAGCATCTTATAATTGTGTTTTAACTTATGAAAATAAAAATCTCCTGATTATGGGTTTTACTCATTTAGATATTTCAAATTTGTTTGAACTTAAATATGTAATATTATTTTATAATTTGAATACTTTAAAAATGTTTCATTATATTTCACCTTATGGGCTGTGCTTGCTTAGTTTTTATTGTATAGGTTTTCTTTTCTGCACCCCCAATAACACTGATAGATAAATAGACAGACACCATGTATATCATAAAATTAATCTACTATTTCTTAAGAAGCAATTTTAAATTTCTACAATGAACAATTAAAATATTTCTAATTAGTGTTAGTACATTTCCAGTTATTCCATTCTGTTCTACCCAATCATCCATATGGTTATAGTTGAGTGTATAATTTTTCTTAGTGTTTACCTTATATCTGTAAGCATACTTATAACTCAACATTTTATCTATCTAGTTATTTATTTTGATTATAAAAAAAGAACAACCTCCCACTTTCCTCATTCTTCCCTTTCCAAAATCTTGTAAGCAGTGTAATTTTTAACTAATGTCTCTGTGTGTTTATGAATATCCTGTAATCACACATTCGTTGTAATTCTTGCCCTACAATAAAATGGATTAATACTTTTGCCATTATTTGGTTATTTGGTAATAGCTTCTCTCTTCATCTCTTGGTTGGCTAAAGTTTATTCTCTAGAACTTGCATATCAGTTCATGAAAAATACTTCCTTGAATATTGAAATGTTTAAAAACTCTTGTCTAGGGCCGGCCCCGTAG
The DNA here is from genome assembly GCF_000696425.1 of Galeopterus variegatus. Taxonomy (NCBI): domain Eukaryota; kingdom Metazoa; phylum Chordata; class Mammalia; order Dermoptera; family Cynocephalidae; genus Galeopterus; species Galeopterus variegatus. The sequence continues at coordinate 78,797 of NW_007735116.1, forward strand.
TGCACTCGGGAGACTGCAGCGCTGGGAGCGCAGCAGTGCTCCTGCCCCGGGTTCGGATCCTATATAAGGATGGCTGGTGCGCTCACTGGTCGAGCGCGGTGTGGATGACACCAAGCCAAGGGTTGCGATCCCCTTACCAGTCACATACACACACACACACACACACATTAAAAAAAAAAAAAAAATTCTTGTCAATTGCCTTAATACTTGAATGATGTTTAGGTGGCTGCAAAATACTCAGATCAAATTTTCAAAACTTTGTAAGAATTAATCCTCTAAATTCTAGAATTGAATGTCATTAGGAAGAAGTTTAAGACTAATACAAATTTTGTCCCCTGAGGTGACTGGAGAAATTTTCCCAGATACACTATTTTTTTTTTTTTTAAATTCTGAATCTCTAAACTTGTTGAGAATAATATATTCATGTTTCATCATTTGAGTTCTCTTTTGCATGTTTTTTGTTTGCTGTTGATGTTGTTTGTTAGGGGTGCTGAGGTTAGGAGCATAATGCCCACTAGCAGCCTTTCTTTCGATTTCGTTTTGAAGTTTCGTGTCATGCAAGATTTTGTGTGTGAAAGAACATGTTCTTTTAGCCTTTATCTCTCCTCAGTCATCAGAGATCGGCAGCTGCATGCCACTTACACTGCCAATGTCTTGCCTTTGCCTCACCAATGGTGATTCATGTGATTTACCATTAGCCCACTCTACAAAGCTTCTTGTTGCCAAACCGGTTATAGAATGTTCCCAAAGCTATCTTGTTCCGATTCCTGATGTTTCAAATAAAGAATTGTTGTCTTTTGTATTCAACATTTGTAACATACTTTAAAAAATTGTGCTCTGTCTGCTAGCTTTTTCAGAGATCAGCATCCTGGGGCCAGTTTAATGCTATTACCATAACCCTGTGAAACGTTCAAGGC
>NW_007735116.1:80878-82351 GCF_000696425.1 Galeopterus variegatus
TTGTCTGGCTTATTTCACTTAACATAATTTTCTCCAGACTCATTCGTGTTGCTGCAAATGGTAGAATTTCATTTTTTTTTTTTTATGGCTGAGTAGTTAGTATTCCACTGTGTATATGTACCACATTTCCTTATCCAGTTGTCCATCAGTGGACACTTGGATTGGTTCTATATCTTGCCTACTGCAGATAGAGCTGCGGTGAACATGGGAGTGCAGGTATCCCTTTGCCATGATGATTTCCATCTCTTTGGATATATGCCCAGTAGTGGGATAGCTGGATCATATGGCAGTTCTATCTGTAGGTGTCTGAGGAAACTCCATACTGTTTTCCATAATGGCTGTACTAAGTTACAGTCCCACCAATAGTGTAGAACATTTCCCCTTTCCTCTCATCCTCGTGAGCATTTGTTGTTCTTGGTCTTTTTAATAATGGCCAGTCTAACTGGGGTGAGATGATATCCCAATGTGGTTTTGATTTGCATTTCTCTTATACAGATGGACGTAGTTTTATACATATTTACATATATTTCTTACTTGTTCCTATTTGGCAACAAGGTGAAGGGGGCATATTCCATCTTTCTTTCATTAGAGATCAGAAATCAAACAATGAAAAATTTTTTATAGTCTGTACTGTTACTTGATGAAATTTATTAGTAAAGACAAAAACACTTTTTGTAATATAAATGTAAAAATGTTCTTACTCTTTCTGCTATTTAATAAAGTATATATTTTATTTATGTTGGGTGTATAATGCTAATAGAATATATTTAAAAGAAGAAGTATTTTTTAATTGTTTTTGTTTATCTTCAGATCAATAGATTTAGTCAGCTTATATTATGTCTCTGTAAAATTTAATATTGGTATAATTTATGCAGNATAGATTTAGTCAGCTTATATTATGTCTCTGTAAAATTTAATATTGGTATAATTTATGCAGGAAGTTAAAAAGAATATTTAATTTTTTAGTATTTATGAGTGCATTTGTCTCTGTAAATTATCTTGAAAATTTGTTTTTTTAACCAAAGAAACAGGTGTTTGCTTCCAAAAAAATAGATATGTATTTATTTAGAAAAACATATCTATTGTATTTAAAATTATACCTTACTTTCAGAAGCCAAGTAACAATTCCCCAAAATGCCAACATATTTTTATTCAAAGTATGACAATTTTTCAATCTTCTCAAAATATTCTGTTCCTTTTCCAGCTCAAGTGAGTGTTCCTTTAATGATGGAAGAAGGAGCAGGAAATTTCTCTGGGTAGGTGAGTGAATCTCATCAGGGGCAGGAATGGTAAAAAAAAAAAAAGAAAGAAAGTCACAGGGCCATATGCCCTGTGAAGAAAATGCTGACTGGCCGAATATTTATATACTAAAATTAGAAACCAAACACATGATGAATCTACAAATTACTTTTATATTTCTTTCTCTTGGCTTAAACACAATCTGTACTTATTCACACTGATACTTTTATAAAA
>NW_007735117.1:0-16261 GCF_000696425.1 Galeopterus variegatus
GCGGCGGGGCCCACGGCACGCCCGGGGCGCAGGGAATCTGTCTCCAGGGCCGCCTCAGCCGCCTTCGCCGCGGGGCCGGCCGCCTTTAGGCTGGGGGTGTCTGTATTTGTCCGGGCCGAGGACCGCCTTGGCTTCTCTTCGGGCTCCGCGAGCCCGTGGACTCACAACAAACCCACGTGCGCGCGGCCCTGGGGGACCCCGCTTTCTCCATGGCACCATCAGTATGGGGGTGGGGGCGCCTTGCGAAGTCTGGATTTCTTCAGACCCCGCCTGCTGGGTTTACAGGTAGGGAAACTGAGGCCCGCGGCGGGGGAGAGGGCACAGGCACCATAACAAACGCACGTGCACCCTGCCCAGGGAGATGGGCGCACTGCAAGCCCTTAGCCGCCCTGCAGTGTCCGGCCATTGTCTCAGCCGCGAGGGAGGGAGTGGCGTTGGAGGCGGGCAAGAGAGACATTTAAAGGTACCACTTGGGCATCAGACTGAACCGCCAGACTTAAAAAGGGAAAAACAAAATAAGAAAGCAGCTACCAAAGGTTACCCCAGGCCGAGAGTCTGTCTCTGGCCGTAGCGCATTCCTTGGGGGGAAATGGACAACGCTTCACTCCTACCTCACGGATGCTTCTTAGAGATGTGGGTTGAGTTAGAGGTCTGTGGGTCCCCCTCTAAAAAAAAAAAAAGACAGTGTCCGGAGCACTATTGTCCCCTCATTCCGGCGATTGCCTTTGTTGGGAGATCGCGAGCGCCTCCCCAGCCTGCAGAAAAAACAGCCGGATTTAAACATTGCCCAGCGAGGTCTTGGGTTTCGCTCGCGCCTTGCCGCGCAGGTCCCTGCGCCTAGACGCCCCGGCTGTCACGGCCCCTTTTGGCTTGTTACGTGTTTTTACAGCAAAGGCCAGCCGAGGCTTCTTTTTCTAGGTGGAGAAGTACTATTTTTAGTTCTATCTCTTTATTTGAAAGAAATTTCGAGGTCGGGAGAGAGAGGCCTCTTGTTTTGCTTTTTCTTTGCTTACGTATACTCAGCTCAGCTTTGAAGATTTTAGTTAATCAGACTCGGTCTGGCAGCAGTGAGATGGTTTGGGGAATGAATTGGCCTCTTAGGCTGTGTGTGATGTTGGTGCGGGAGTAAGGCCGTGAGATTGCGGGAGTGCATAGTGTGCTCAGGCACGGAGGCACCACCTGCGTGTGTGCTTGCTGAGGAGTCGGGCTGCTGCTCAGCTTGGCTAGTACGGCTGGAGATTAACCTGCCCCTGGGGAGAACTGGAGAGCCTCCAACCCTCTGAGAGGGTCTAGAGAGCATCTAGTGGACTTTCTTATTTTACAGGAGGGAAGCTGAGGCCTGAGAGTTCAGCCACTTGTCCAAGTTTAAGCCGTGTGAAATCAGCAAAAGAGAGAAGACTTGAGTGTGGGTCTTCCAGCTCCACAGTGCACTGCCCTGCCCACGACCAAAGGCAAAAGCAGAATTCTGTGGTTGGCTTAAAAGGCAGTGGCCTTAGGCAGAATGAAATTAAACAAAGAAAGTAATTCAGATTGAAAGCTGCACCCTTCCATTATCCCTTTAAGAGTTCTTTATTCTGTTGAGAAAAGATAGATTTAGTAATTCCTTACTCTCAATTCTAACCTTTCGTAAGCTTAGTTATTTCTGTCCTGGCTGCCCCTTCCCCTCAAACTGGGATAGGGCCAACTATGGAGAATTAGATGTTTTGCCTCTCATCTCTGTGCCAGGAGGCCTTTGTTTGGGTAAAAGCATGGGCTGTTGACATCAGCCCCACTGGGATGAAAGTGTCTCTTAGCGGCCTACTCATGAGCCACTCATGGGAGAACAAACATTGTTTTCATTGATTTTATTTAAATTATTATTTTTTTTATGAGAGTCCCATGGAAGTAGCTGCATATTTTTGTTTTTGGCAGAAGAGAAGTTGGAAAAACAAGAAACACTGCAAGTCTGGGTTTCCCCAAAGTTAGTGTGTTGTTTTGCCCTGTTCCCTGTTATCTTCTAGCTGCAGTTGTTTCTTTTCTTGGAATTTCCAGGGTATTTCACTTTCATGGCAATTCCACTTGGCACTGGAGTATAGTTTTCTCATCAGGCTGCTAACCCTCTAAGGAGCTTCAGAAATCATCTGGCCAGACCCCTTCATTTCCAGATGGGAAAACTGAGGCCTAGAGAAGAGAAATTACTTGCCGCAGGATACACAGCAACATACAGTCTACTTTCAGTGCCTCTTTTTGTGTAAAAGGGAAACTGTTGCATCAAATGAGTTATTGTTGGTGCCTCAGAGTAAAGTCAAAGTTAAGATCGTTGTTATAACAACACTCTTTAAGTCAGAAAATGAATTCCTGAAGGATTTAAATAGGTTTGGTTATTAAACAAAGCTGTGGATCCCAATGGTAGATATGGTGAGGAGTATCGCAATTGTCACTGGGGATCAGTTTTCTTTAGTGTTTACTACATGGGTCACTTTACTCTTGCACTGGGCCCCTCCATACCTCTCTGTCTTGTGCTTCCCCAGCTAGAAAACTGCTTTGTGTATGATCGTAAGGCAAAAGGAAGTGAGAAGTCAGAAGCGATGGATTACACTTAGCTGTTCTTGCTGCTTAACCTCTTGGGCTCCGATTTCTTTCTTTGTACAGTGAGAGTCTCTGCACAGGCTATTCTAGTGAAGTAGTGGAAGATGCTCAGGCCTTGGAGTCGGAAGAGGGGTCTGGCTCTCCTTCCACTCTCTTCTGTTACTTTAGAACCAGCAGGCTTCCTCCACATTATATAATGTGAACCAATAATGTCTATGAGTCTCCTGGAATTTTGGGGGTTGTCACATGACACATGCTTATGACTGTTCAGACCTCTTGCCAGGCTGGAGTGCTCAGCAGCTTTTAAAGTGGTGGAAAATGATGGTGGAAGAATAACCCCATAAGACAAACCCATGTGCTTGAATTAGAAGACCCCAGTAGTCAAAAAGAGGTGTGAATGCCTGCCTGCCAGACTCTAAAGGGAGGCTTTGAGTGGTTGAGAAGTTTGTGTGACTCTAAGGTAAATAGATCTAGTGAAAGACAAATAAAAAACAAAAAAGGAGAACTTTCACGCCTGAGTACAATCGCACGTCATTCCATTTATTCACTCCATACTTACTGACAAACAGGCAGGGGGGGTGGAGGGGATCTTGTGCTCAGCCTGGGATTACAGAGAACAAGAAGACTCATTCTTTGCCCTGAGGGACTTACTGTTTTTTGGGAAGCCCCAGCCCAGCTCTGCCACCCTTGCTCAGAACACGTTTGGATCTCCCTTAGAAACTGCCCTCAGAGCCCACAGAAAATGGATCTAATTTATCTCAATATTGACTTCTGGGTTTTCCCTTCTCTTCGTGAGTAAAGGCAAGAGCAGGTGGTAAATGATAGAGTGGAAGAGGGAAGGCTCTCAATAAATGTGAGGGTATGGTTGCATTAAAAAATGCCAGGAATAATTCATTAATGAAATCCACAGTAATCACGTGGAATATTAGAGTGCTGGAAATCTGGATAAGAAATTTAGTTGCCTAGACCTGGTATTAGTGATTTGTTCAATAAGAACTGAATTAGGGAAAAATGAAATTGTTCTTGCTTGTCTGTATGTATACTTAAACTACATGATGGCATTCTGACTCCTATAATGTATTTTTTGTAGGGTTATATGTAACAGTAACATATTAAGCAATGCAGTTTTTCCATATTAAAATACGGCGTGATTTTCTAAGTAATTACCAGAAGGGTCAGGTTAGCCTTCAGCAATGTGGCAATTTAAATTTTATTTATTATCCTGATTATAAAAATAAAGCATGCACACTGAGGACAATTTGGAAAGTACAGAAAAAGTATAGAGAAACAGAAAAAAATCCTGCTATCTAAAGACAACCACTGTTGACATTTGGCAATTTTCCTTTTGGTCTTTTCTTTTTCTTTTTAAAAATGGAGTTATTTTATCTAAATGGTCGAGAATATACGGTATGTACACTTATGTCTCTTGCCCTTCATGCTTAACCTTCTTTATATGCATTTCATAGTTTACATCCACGTTAAAGCTGCCAGACTCTAAAGGGAGGCATTGAGTGGTTGAGAAGTTTGTGTGACTCTAAGGTAAATAGATCTAGTGAAAAACAAATAAAAAACAAAAAAGGAGAAGCTGCTTAGCATCTTCAAGGTCATGTGGGATCTGATCATTTCAGTGAGGGCCTGAAAAGAGTCAAAAAAGGAGCCTCCAACTTCCTCTGCCTTTTCCACCCTGTCTCAAGCGTTCAAGCATCAGCCATCGGTTTTTTCTTTCTTTTTTTTCGGTGGTGGTGGTTGGGGGGCGCAGTGCGGCAGGCCAGGAAAGCTATCTGTTTCTTAAGAAATCTAAATGTACTGCAAGTGTGGTGGAGGTAGAAGAACCCTGCGTATGAACTTGAGGCCTTGTGTTCTTGTTTTTTCCTTGTGACCTCCAAAAACTTACTTTAATGCTCCAGTTTCCATACATGTTAAATGAGCAACTGCAGGGTCATTTATTAATTCATTCATTACATATTAAAGTGCCCACTCTAAACCAAAGACAAATAAGAAGAGCTCAGCTTTTAAGAAGCTTACATCCAAGGGAGGAGGCAGGCGTAACAAGAGACTAGTGCAGGATGCTGTGTGACTGCAGAGGAGGGGCATCACCCAGGACTGGAGCCATGGGGAAGTCTTCCTGGATGAGGGTACCTATTGGATAGTCCAGCCATTCCTAATTTTCCCCTATTGTAATTGACACTATGATTAACATGTTTTTGAATAAATCTCTGTTCATTTTCCAGATAATTTCCGTAGGCTAAAGTTCTAAAGTTGGAATTACTGGGCCACACTTTAAGGGTGTGACTATTTTAAACACTTTATAGATTTAATTCAATTACATAAAACGTCTTAAAGTAGCTAAGTATTATGTATTGTGGGGATGGTAGAAATTAAGAGCAGAAGCAATGCAGGATTTGAATTCTTGTTCTGTAGACCTGGACAGGCTACTTAAGCTAAATTAAACTTCAGTTTCCTTCTGTGTAAAATGGAGATAACAGACCTTATCTCACAGGGCAATTGTAAGGATTAGATGAAATCATAGGTAAAAGGCCCAGTATAGTGCCAAGTATACAGGAAACACTCAGTAAGTGATAGCTATTATTGTGACAACGGGGTTTTCACCAGCTGTAGAAACTTTTGATACTAATATTTTTAATTACCACATCATCAGGCCATTGTGTGGCTCTCTGTGTTGATGGAAGCAGAAAGTTAATTGAAATGGAACCTCCTGCCAGGTGACAAATTGAGAGAAAAACATTTTTTTTTAATATAGAAAATTTCGAACATACACAAGTAGAAAGATGGGTGTAATGAACCCTGTATCACATCACTGCTTCAATTATAGTAAAAACTCATGGCTGACCTATAACCCTATCTTCAACCCCAGATTACTTTGAAGCACATCCCAGACATCTTATCAGCCTAGCCACATGATGCATATTTGAAGCATGGGGTTGTGCTGGCTCAGAGTCTGTTTCTGCTATGGGGGGGAGAGAGAGAGAGAGAGAGAGAGAGAGAGAGAGAGAGAGAGAGAGAGAGAGAGAGAGAGAGTGTGTGTGTGTGTGTGTGTGCTTTGCTGCTCAAGTAAGGAGGCCCTGCTGTGTCCCAAAGAGACAAGGTGGAAGGAGCACTGAGTTTAGAGTAAGGAGGCCTAATTTCAAATAAGGGATCCACCCCTTACCAGTTGTATACTTTTGGCAAGTGGCTTTTGAATGTCTTGGAGCACATTTATAAAAATTTGATGAGTATTGAATGAGGTAATTCATGGGACAGCCCAAATGGCTCAGTGTTAGTTGGATCCAAGTCAGACTTGAGCCCAGCCTTCCCTTCCTGAGTTTCCACATGAATTAAGGTCCCAGACTGTTGGCCTGGCCTCACCAGCATGCACTCAGGGAGTGTTACCATCAGTCTTTTGTGCCGAAGATGTGGTGCTTGCTCAGATGAGCACCTGACACATGGAGCACCCCGTGCTTGCAAATCTTCCTTGCATTTCCTCTCACTTAGTCCCTTGCTCTGCCTTATGGATGAGGGCAAGGGGCCAGAGAAGGTGCCAGTCCTGCCAGCTGTGCCCGGGGTAATGGGCCCTCTTCAAGACCCCTTTCCCCTTTCTACTTCTGACTTTGATGAGTATGGGTCTCTTCTAACTCCCTGTTTCACTCACATAGGAATTTTTGACTCAAATAAAAGAGGAAAGTCGATCTGATTTAGTAGTCAAATTGAAGCTCTCGTCTTAATCCACCAGGACTCCCATTATTTCAGGGCCTGGATTGTGACTGTGGTCTCTGGTTGTCGCTGGCTAGCTGTGTGGCCTTGGGCAAAATGCATGCCACGCAGGGCATGCCACCTCAGGGACTCAACTCAGCCCTCCCCAGCCACTTCCAGCTTTGATGTCATCAATGAAAACTGTATGGAAGACTGGGAGACTTCTCTACACAAATAATAAATGAAATAGTTTCCTTTCAGAATATTCAAACAAGGTAAAATATTAACTCCTCACCTTGTGCCATTCCTCCCCCATCCCATTTCTCTCTGAAGTGATGGCCGTTTACAATTTAACGTGGGTCCTTCCAGCCCCTTTTGTATACATTCATGGTTATATGTGAATACATTGTAAAAACTCAGTAAATGGATTACATTGTAACTGCCACTTACAAACTTGCCTTTTTCCCTTCACTATATGAATTGGAGGTCTTTCCATATCAGTGTATACTAATTTTTTCATAGCTACATTGCATTCTATATTTTGAATGTTTACTTTACAATCTTCTGTTGATGGACATTTATCTATTTCCATGAAAGTATATTTCTAAGTGTATTTGACCTCAAACATATGGAAAAGATGATTGTAAATATCAGTGGGTTAAACAAAGCCAGTCCATCAAGCTCTGGAAAGGTGGCAGGAGAGTGGGCACGGGGACACTGAGGACCACACCCTGGAAAGCAGGATTGAAGGGCTCCTGGGAAGCTACCAAGAGGCTGACTGTTTACATGGAAGGTTATTTTTGGAGATAGCCTGACTGGTTGGATGCCCTCAGCTGCAAGTGCAAAAACTGAGCTGTGTCATCCATCACCTTCCCTGCCCTCCCACCACCATCCCTGGGCCTTCCAAGTTTGTTCCCAGAGTCAGGATTGGGAGGCAGACCTTGTGGGAGGACTGGCACTTAAGTGACAGGGAGAGAGGAGAGAGAAGTGAATAGTGTATTAAAGATCTCCAGAGAGACAGAATCAGTAGGATATGTTATATGGGAGGGAATTTGTTAGGGCAATTAGCTCATGCAATTGTGAAGAGAAGTCCCACGATAGGCCGTCTGCACACTGGATGCCGGTAGCATGGCTCAGTCTAAGTCCGAAGGCCTCAAAACCAGGGAAGCCAATGGTGTCCTTGGTGTAAGTCTTGGAACCCCAAAACTGAAGAGTCTTGAGCTCTGATGTCCATGGACAGGAGAGGAGTGTATCCCAGCTCCAGCAGACAGAGAGAGCTTCACCTTTTTTTGTCTTTTGTTCTCTCCAGACCCCCAGCAGACTGGATGGTTCCACATTGTGGGCTGGTCTTTCCCACCCAGTCCACTCAGGCTCTCCTACTAATCTCTGCTGGAAACACCCGCATGGACACAACTAAAAAGATAGCTTTACCAGGTTTCTCAGCATTCCTTAACCTAATCAAGTTGACACTTAGAATTAACCTTCACAAGGAGTGTATGGTCTGTCTCTGGAGGGGGGAGTGTGACAGTTCTACTCTACACTGTCTGGTTGTTCAGACCCATCTGGAGTGTCGTGCTTCCCTGAGTCCCATCCAGACACTGACAAAATGAAGCACACCCAGAAATGGGCTACTGGGGAGACAGGGGTTGAGGACACCATACTGGAAGTGGAATATATGTGGAAATTGGGGCTTTCTAGGTTGCAGGAGTTAAAAATAAGAGGCATTTCTTCATGTGCAAGAAGGATTAGAGTCATACTGAGTGGCTGCTGTGGGAGGGAGAACAATATTGGGGGGAAGGGGGAAGAGTTTCAGGAAGGCAGGTAAGGAAGCACTTACTCAGTAGAACTGCCCAATAGTGGAACAAGCTATGTAACAAGGCAGCAGACTCCCTGTCATGGGGGGTGTCCGAACAAAAGTTGGAAGCAAGCTTGTTTGTCATCAGAGGACTCCTGAATTGCATAGGGGTTGACCGTAATGCCCACTAAGGCCCCTTCCAAATTTGAGAGCCTGTGACTCTGGGGCCATGAGCAGAAAGATGCAAAATAGGACTGAGGGGGTGGGACAAGCCCTGGACAATGTAAGTGGGGCAGTTTTCACCTACTCTGAAAAGGTGGAATAAGATGAAAGCTTTCAAAGCAGGCTTAAACATTGTTTTCCCTGGCTCTTGGCAACAGTCATCCTGTTCTGTCCTTGGCTTCAGCTCTGCTTGACTTTATATTCATAAATTATTTCCACAGGAATAAGTATATCACATACACTTTAGATGACTAGGAAGTCTGGCAACTGGAAAAGAGCTACATGTCCCAGGAAGATGATTGTAAATTTTTTTTGTTAGTCTTTCTAAATCTGCATCCGTCTCCTGGTTGGTGGAGTCTCCCTAGCACAGTGATGAGACTTCATTAAGCTTTAACTTTAGGAACATGATACCTTTTGCAACCTCTTGAAGGTCCTCTGAGTAGGATTATGAGAACCCACCATGATTAATGCCTGTCCCTTTCTTTCCTGTAAATGAGGAAGAGCCTCTTGACTTGAGTCTTAGCTGAGTGTTACCAAAGTAAACATGGGAAAGTTTACCATCTTCTGGGCTTTTGCTGTGTGTCTGGCCCTGATTAGGTATTATGTGTGTTTTCTCATCCAATCCTCATATAATGATACCAAGACAACTGAGAAAATCGAGTTTCAGAGAGGGTTAGAGACTCAAAGTTTCATTGCTACTGTGTGGTGAAGTTGGGGTTGGGTGCAGCTGTGTTAGTCTCTTTCCCTATCTCATTTTACAGGTTTTTTCACTGCTAGTAATTCTCTGTCCTTTGGGTCTGAGAAATGCTTAGTCCTTGTGGTTCATGGAGGGTTGGCTGAATAAGTTCTCCTTCCAGAGGCTGATGGAAGCTTTCTACCATTCCTCTAAGAACATAGCAAAGAACTCATGAGACAGTGTGTGAATAGCATGACTTTTAGATCCTGCATACATTTGCTCTTTCCCTTTTTGGTAAGAGTGTTTGTGTCAAGCCTGGTTTTTTTTTTTTTTTTTTTTTCTTTCTTGCCCTTTAAAGCTGTGATATCCACTTGTACTCATTATCTAGTTATGACTGGGAATAAACACACCTGTCGTGAACATGGCCACAGATTGGTGGGTATCACTGCTTGGTTGCCTTAAATGCCTTTAAGTTTGTGAATGGAATTCAGTCTCAGCATTGTTAAGGACTTATCTTGCAGCTGTGCATCTGGGCTGTGAATTTCTTCTCTTACAGAGTTCATTCAACATTCGCTTGTTCATCAAATGTTTATTGAGTGCCTGTTATATGCTAGGTATTGTGTAGGCATTGGGAATACCTACACAAATAACACACAACATAGGTGTGTATACACACATAACAGTACAACTAGCAGGGCCTTGGATGTTAGTGGTAGACACACTTTTCATGTCACCCTCTTCCTCTTTTCTCAGAGTCCTTGCTTTGTTCATTCTTTCAGCAAGCACTGAGTGCCTGCTGCAGGCCACGCACAATGCTCGTTTTTAGAAGATAGATCCAAATAAGCCCCACAGTTTTGTTCCCTCTGGAACTTAGTTGGAGATAGACATGCACATATTAATTACAACATAGTGTGATAAATATTATGATTTGGGTGTGCACTGAGGATGGGAAGAATATACAGCGAGTTTGGGAGAGCTTTCTGGAAGAGGCAGTGCCTAAGCTGGGTGTAGCAGCTGTTAGCTTCTGGGAAAAGGGTGTTTGGGGAGAACTGGCTTCAGGAGCAAAGATTCGAGGGTAGGGAATGGCTCATTGTGTGTGTCAGGGAAACAGCAGCTTGATGTTCCTGGAGAGGAACGTGTGAGGCAGGAAGTGGTGGGATATGAGGCTGGAACCATTACACGCAGTATCTGCTGTACTTTTCATAACCTCCTCGTGTGGCGTATACTATTACTGTCTCAATTTAATAGTGAGGAAACAAAGGCCGGAGAAGGCTTGGTGACCTGTTCAGAGTCAGACCGTGAGTGAGGTGAGGTGCTTGGACCTGGACTTGCCTCAGAGCCCATGCTCTCGGCCTCCACTTCAGAGGCTGCAGGGGCAGAATGTGAGGTCTGGCTTGCCAGCTAAGATGCTTGTTCCCTCTCCCTTAGTCTTTATTTTCTTTCTCTTTTTTGTTTTTTGTTTTCTTTCTTCTGCCTTAATCTTTCCAGGGCAACTCCCCTTGCTGAATCCTCTTCCTTCCACTTGCCTCATGGTGTTATCCAACTTTTTGTTAGATTGGGACTAGTGGGTCTGATGTTGACGACCTCTTCTGAGTCTTGGATCTAGTTTATTTTCATCAGCCATTCAGTAGTCCAGAAATCTTCAGAGAAAACCTTTATGTGCCCAACCATGTGTGAACAGGGAGAAGTAGGAGATTCATCCCCTTTCTCAAAAGTGCCAGGTTCATCTGGGAGCCCAGGCTTCCCCTGTGAATCTTTCGTTCAGAGGAACACTTTCAGGACTGGAACAGGGAGAGTCAGCATTGACTGGAAGAATCTGGGACAAGTGGGCCTTGAGCTTTAAGCATGAATAGGATCTGGGGAGGTGGAAGGCATGACAGATGAGTAAAATCATCCTATCTCACCAATGATGAATGGGACGCCTTTTGCCTGCTCTTCTCATCCCCCAAGATAATTTCTGGGTTGGAATTGGCTTTTGGATAAGAGGGGCAGTGTGGGGTATTCATCATTCAGAATAAAGTTTACCGATAACTAATAAATCACGAGCTCAAAAACAAGGTGTTGAAACTATAGCATGAAATAAAAAGGGTAATTACAAAGCTAAGAAAAAATCGAGGATATAGACAATATCATTACAGAAAAAGTTAATAAAGATCAGAACAGAATCCATTGAAAACTGAATTATTAACAGAGAATGAAGGGTTGAGGAAAACCACAGCACATGTTGAGAAAAAAAATAAAGGATCTAAATCAGAGATCTAAAGATTGTACAGAGGCGATCCTTCAGAAGGGTAACTGGGGACTCCTGGTAGGCACATATCACTGCTCTCATGTTCCACTGACTATAACTTAGTCGCATGGACATTCCTCACTGCAAAGAAGGCTGGGAAGAGGCCTTCAGCGGGGTGGTTGTGGGCCCTCTTACAGCTCAGGTTTGGAGAAGGCTTTCTGTTACTGATAGGAAAATCTGGATATTGGGAGCAATTAGTCTCTGCCACAGGGAAAAGTCGTGTTGGAGACGTGACCTGCAGCAGAAGAAAGACACCAGGTAGAAAAGTTTACAGAGTTCTAGGGTACGGCAGTGGGACTGAAGACTTTCACACTCAAATTACTCTGCAAGCATAAAGCAGGCAGACAATCTCATACATGCAAGAACTTGGGGAATTTAGCACTTCTTGGGAAAACTTAACTTGATGATGAAAAAGACATTAATCAACAAACATACTTAGGCAGGTGTGGTTAAAAGCCACTTGGTGAGTCCTTAATCCATTCAAATAGAGAAGCAAAGCTAAGCAGGGCTGGCCAGTTAAGGCTAAGGAATGTAATGTGGCAAAGTAAAAAGATGTGCCAGAAATAGAAAGTCGGGAAGAAAAGTGGAGGAGGTGTACATGATATAACTTTTATTAGAAGTTCAGCTTTTCTTTTAGTTTTAGTTTTCTGTAGACTTAAAATAACATTTAAAAAGACAAAATAGTTATTTTATAAAGCAATCTGCATCCTTCTTTAAGGCTCCTTCTTTCCATCTTCCACACTTTTTCCATATGTACATATAGAGACAAGTGTGGAATGATATTAATCTATTCTCTTTTTTTCCCCCTGAATGGAGGAAATGGGTGATTTTTAGCTTTATATAATTTTTTGTATTGATTAGCATTTAAAAAAATAATGGGCTGGTCTTATTTGAATAAGACCACTAAGGTGATTCTCAAAGGCATCATTAAATACTAGTTCTCAGGGAGTGGAGAGAGGGGTGGGAGATACAAATAGATGAACAAGACATTGTCTTTTCACGGGGGAGTTGGCGAGTCAGATAGGTGAACACCTAAGCCTAGGCAGAACAAAACACATCGTACATCAGATGAAGAGTTGGGTGTGCGGGCCCAGAGGATGCTGGGGAGGGCTTCACTGAGAAGATAGAGTTTGACCTGGATGTTAAAGGAGAGAAGAGTTCTGCTAGGTTGAGAGTGGGAGAAAGGACATTTTGGCATGGGGGGCATCAGAAACACAAGAACGAAGGAGAATGTCTGTGGCATGTCTGGGTAACCGTGAGTAATTTGTTGTGGCTGGAGAGCACAAGATGAATGAAAGAATAGCTACTGTTCCTTCAGTGCCCACCACATACCAGGTACTGCACACAGATATCTCTTAGACTGCCCGACCATCCTAAAGAATGGGTGTGATGATCTCTACGGCCCAGGTGAGGAAACTGAAGAGTGATAGGTTTATCTGCCTGAAGTCACACAGTGGTGAAACTGTGATTTGAATCCCCCGAGCTGACCGTACTACAAAGCCCGTGGTTTTTCTATAGTGCTATGACTGGTAGTGCACAGACACCTGAATTAGCCACCTTTGTGAAACAAAAAATATAAAAATACAAACGAGTGTAAAAATACATCTTGTAGGTAAATATTTTATAAAATATATTTATTTATAAATAGATTTTTTTATATTTTATATACTTATATAAAATATTTACCTATAGAATGTATTTTTATACTTATTTGCATTTTTCTATTTTTTAAATTTACCTGTAAAATAAAAGATATTTTAGATGTGAATTTTATAGGTAAATTTTTACGCAAATGTTAAGAACCTAAATTACGGTCTAGACTCTACCGTCTGGCAGCTGTGTAGCCTCAGGCTACTTAATTATGACCCTCATTTTCTTGTCCATAAAAGGAGATAATAATTGTGTAACTGCCTAGCCTCCGATGAGTTTTTGTGTTCAAATTAGATCATAGATGTGAAAAGATGAGAAAGTATGAAAGAGCCACACAGAAGGGTTTGTTATTGCTGACACACCCCTTGCCATTCTGACAGTATACATCCGTTAAAGCACCCACAGGTGTCTGTAAAAATGTTCACAGTCACGGATGTGGTCCCTGCACAGTTGAAACTACCAACCAGCTGGGGCCTGTGGAGGGAGGTGGGGAGGAGAGGAGGGAGTCAGGGAGAGGCAGGGAGGCGGGCCGCCTGGCTGTGCCACCGCCTGGGTGAGCAAGCGCTCCTGCCTGCCTTCCTGGTTCCTGGGGAATGTCTGGGCGGGAGAGTTGGGTTGGGATGGCTGTAAACAGCTTGGTGAGGGTGGAGGAGGGTGTTCTAGACATGCCAGCCTACAGGAAGGTGTAAATTTTATAGGTACATTTTTAAGTAAAATTTAAGTAACATGTTGGAGCTGCCAGGAGGGCAAGCAGGCCCCTTGCCAGGTCTAGGAGAGGCTGGTGGTCTAGAAAAGGAACAGGAGGGGCGGGTTGTTAGGGGACTGTGGTGGCAGTCGTTATCCTCCAGAAGTACTGATGAGGACAAGGTGGGGCCCTGGCGTCTGAAATACAGGGCTTCTGACAAAACACATCAGGGTGGGCTGGCAGTCAGACCTCAGCACTTGAGCTAGCGTGGCCGGAGGCACCTTACATTTGCCCCGGGAAGGATTAGTATTGTTCTAGGGTCTGGGATAGGGCCTGGTGTGCTCCTAGGGGTCTGGGAGCCTTAGTGTGTTTGTGTGTGTGTGTGCGTGTGTGTATACAGAGACCCACGCTACTCATACAGCTGAAGAGATCCGTCCCTTCCTATCTTGCTGGCCTCTGCCATACCCAGGCCTTTTGGCTAGGCTTCAGCTACAGCCAGCCTCAGCTCAGGATGAGCCCCCTCAAATTCATGGCCCACAAAGGAAAAAGAAGACCTTTTATTTCGTACTTTTACTAGGTCATTTGAAGTTAGCTGTGTTAGACCATGACATCTTGACAGTGGGGATGATGGCTGGGATCTCTGCACAGCCCCGGACTCAGCACACTGCCCAGCTGTAGGAGGCCTCGTGGAGTGAGCTCAGCCTTCCCGATGCTTGTTTGCCCACTGTGATCAGGATGTATCCAGCCACCAGTGAGCATGAGTGGGTGCTCTCTAGGTTAGACCAAGATGTCAGAGCAGGTGGTGGGAGCGGCAGCAGCCCATGGCAGGGAGTACCTTGGGGCTGTAGTAGGCCCTCCTGCCCCACTGGACAGTCTTATTTTTACTTGCCAATTCCAACCTTGAGAGTGAGTCAAGCAGCAAGAAGAAAGAGGGAAAATTCTCTGGGATGATGCGTGGATCTGAGCCCTGGTGGGCAACCAGGCTTGGGACCTTACTCTTCTTGTCTTATCCTTTCGGGAACCATGGTCACGAGAGTCTGTCCCAGGTGAGAGAGGGAGAAAGGCAGCCAGGGAGCTCTGACAAAGGCAGTTAGGCCAAATCATTATTTATCTAAGAGCAGGCTGCAGGGTTTGCCTTTGTCAGTCACCAAGGTGCTGGTGCTGGGAGGATGGTGTTAGGAGTAAATCCCCAGAAGATGCTTCCTGCCAGAGGGCTTGTAGCAGGTCCTTTTTTTTTTTTTTTGGCTCTACACAACAAACATCTTATTATGGGCTGTAAATTTGGAGGAGGAAAGAACAGTGACCAAAGGCCTTTCCCAGGCAAATGCTTCTGCACTTGAGGAGTCTTGCCCTTGTCCCCAGCCAGTTGTGGTGACTCACAGTTGAGGGCAGGGAGGTAACTCACTGCCTTCCCCTTTACTTCTTGCAGGGCCACCTTCCTCAGAAAGCCCGATAAGGGTTTGGGAAAAGACAAGCTTTGCAGCCAGACAGACTTGAATTTAAATTTCAGATATGCCACTTCTTAGCTGTATGAACTTGGGAACTTCTCCGATCCTCAATTTCTCATCTTAATCTGTATTAATCATTCCTACCTCACAGCACTGGTGTGAGTACCATATATAGTGTTTAACCTGGTGCTGATTTGATTTGTGGTCAATAAATGGTGGTTATTTTTAGTATCACAGCACTTACTAATGGTTATTCTCAGTTATTGGTCACCTAATGGGCCACTCTGCTAGGCACTGTGAATACGAAGATAAATGAGCCACAGCCTCTCCTGGAGGAGCTATCTGTCAAGGAGGAGAGACAGGCATGTGCAGTGGGGCACAGAAGACAGGGAGTTGCACCAGCTGCTGAGAGAGCAAGAGGCAGGGCCAAAGTGGAGTCAGAGAAGAAGAGATGAGACCCTCAAAGGGTACTCAACAGTGAAACCTCTCCTACCCCCAACCCTCTTTCTCTGCTTCAATCATACAGTTCTGGAAAACTAGGGTTATACTCTGCTTTTCCTAGTCATTAGATTAGAGGAGTCTCTCTGCACAAACTGAACAACCCAAGAGAAAAGGCCTAGAGATATCGATATTTAGGGTTCTCCAAATAAGGTGTACAGATTGCTCCCAATCACCCTCTGGTAAGATCCACCAGTTCAGCAGTCTTGTCTATGCATACTGAGCATCTAGGCAGCTTTTTCAGTGTCTCACTTTTAAATTTAAAAAGACAGCTAAGGATCACCAGATACTTGAGAAATGTTTGAAACAAAAAAGACAGAAACCAAAAGAGACAAACCACAACAACAACATGAAAGGAAACTCACAAGAAAATAGAGACCTATGTAGAGAGCGTAAGAAAACGCCACTAAAACTGTAATTACTAGTCACAGAGAGACAAGAGAAGATACTGTGTTAATGAAATAAGAGCAGTGGGCATCAATGAGTATCCAGAGAATAAGAAAGGACTCTTGGGTATTAAAAGTATGACAACAAAAATAAACCAATCAGTAGAGGGTTCAGAATACAAAGATGAAGAAAATTTAAATTGCAGGAAGTCGAACAATAAAAGGCAACGAAATGAAAAATTATAAGGATTGTTTTCAGAAGTCCAACATCTGAATAATAAGACATCCAGATAAAGAGAATAGAGACAATGCAGGGGAAGGATTATCAATGAAATAATACAAGAAGCATTTTG
>NW_007735117.1:16575-23267 GCF_000696425.1 Galeopterus variegatus
TAAAACTGCAGGGAAGCACATGAGTATATAGGTGGTTTGGGGACCAGGGGCGTGCCAGGGATCCCTGTGATCAGCTGAATGTGTAATGCTGAGTAGGGTGATAGGATTGTAAAATCTATGTAATAGAAAAACCTTTAGAATTCAGAATAAAAAAAAAAAAAAAAAAGCTTTGGAGCAGCCACATGGATGGCCCAAGCCTGCCCCAGAGCTATGCACTGGAGCATGGAAGAGACTTCTATTCTGCAGATACCCCAGTAGTCAGAGCAAGTGGGGACCCGGGACGGGTCTAAACCAAGCTCTTGTACGAAGTGTAGAACCTGAGGCCTGTGCTGCCTCTTTCTCTGCCTGTCCCTCGCAGGCTGGTGACTGCAGCTACCACCCCCAGGGCCCAGCCTCCTGGCTCAGGCCTCCAGTTTGCATCCACTTGCTGTGCTCAACAGAACTGGAAAGAAGACCTGCTCTGATTGTCCCAATTTCCCAGCCCAGGATTGCTGCAGCCTTGGGGCCTGGGAGAGGTCATTTTATGTGGGGCAATTCGGTTGCAAGGAACAGAGAGACCCACCCAAATTCCAACAAAAAGGGGGTTTATTGAAGGGATTCAGGAAATGTGTACAGGAATAAAAAGTGAGAAGTACAGGCGAGCCTCGCCTCGCAGCTTCTGGAGCCTGCAAGCGTCTGCTGTCTCTGGGGCTGTGTGTTTTCCTGTTGGCCTCCTCTTGGGCCTCTGCCCTGTTTTCTTCATAGGCCAGCTTCCTGTCCTTCCACAGGCCCCTGCAGCCCTACCACCTGACCTTGTGCCTGGCATTGCTTGTTGCAGTGCTAACACTACCTTTCCTTTAACTCTGGGGTGCACCACCAGCTGACTGTAGTCTTTTTCCTAGTTTTAGTTTCGAAAGAGTATCTGACTGGTCTAGCTCCCTTATTTATGGATGAATTGATCTTAAGTCAAAGTCCCTTTGTCCATCAGGGTGTGAGTGTGTGAGGCCTAGGCCTGTGAGTGGGTGGATAGGAGCAGGGTAGGCAGGTAGAATGACTGTTTCGTGATATTGGAGGTCTGCAAGCTGTTTTCCAAAGGATTTGAAAAGCACAAATGGAAATCCACATTCCCTCTTGAGTCTGCAAGAGTGAAGGGTGCATGGGGTGACTGGACAAGGTCAGCTAGGAAGGGGCTTGGGTACCCAAGGTCTTTGCCTAGGTCAGAGGGCCACAGAAATCCAGTCATCTGTCTAGACAGATTACCTGCTGAAGTATCCATCTCTCACTGAAGGGTTGGCTTGGAGTAAAAGGAGGGATAGGAGAAGCTAGCTAGAGAGAGATTGAGAGAAGGGTCTTGCTTTCCATTGAGGAGGCAGGTGGGTCGGCAGCCCAGTAGCACCCCACATTCCCCTGGAGCATTTTGCTCCTGTTCCCCCAAAAAGATTCCTTATTGGTGGGTTCCCTGCTGGCCACCAGCTCCATCTGCTGTATGTGCATGTGGGATCTCTTCCCTGACTGCTGTCCATCCCACAGTGACTCTGGCTGCTGGTGCATTGCTGGCATTAATTATAGACAGCAGCAGAGTGCCCAAGGCCTCAAGCAACTTTTTCTTTTTCCACCTCACCTGATCCCTTGGTTGTTTGTTCTGTTCTGTCCTGAATCTTTGTGAGACCTTGACATTTCCACCCCCTTAAATGGCTCACTTCAGCTTAAGTTTTATCTGATGTTAGTTCCTATCAGCATGTGCCCTTTCATGGGATGACTCTTGTTTCTCTTTGTATGTAAAGGTTTCTTTCCCCTGCTCACTGTCCTTGTGTATCTACTACACCTTCTCTGTCCCTCAGCGGGTTTCTTACCTTTCCCACCCCTTACCAGTTCTTACTCATGCAACCCTATCCCCCAGCCTGGATTAGGGGAGCTCATTTTAGCATCATGGATCTTATCTCAGACTTGGGCTGAGCTGAGTGTGAGCATGAAAAAGGAAAAGTCAGACTCCAGAACTCCACGTCCATTTGCATTAGAACTGTTACACTTGGTGAGGAGGATGTGGGTTAGGGAGAGACTGGGGGAGGAGAGAATCTTACAGGAATGGGCACATTCCTCCACTGCTGGGAGGAGTTTCTATGGCACAGTAGTCTGGGAGGTAGCATGCCAAGACTGTTCAAAAGCCTGAGAAGTTAGGAAACTCTTTGACCCTGTAACTTGATTTCTAAGATTGTCTCTTAAGGAAGTAATCATTGATCTCCCCCAAAGATTTAGTTTCAAACATTATTTGTAAATGTAAGACCCGTGCACCATGCACAAGTCCCACACGTCGGGATGGCTCACCTCACAAAGACCACGAGCTAGAGGCCGTTGCAATAAACATGAGGTTTAATCATTCCAGCATGCTGGGGTCGCTTCATCTCCAGGACAAAAGCGGCACCCTGTTTACAATACAAACACCTTTTATACATTTTTTCCTGAACATATCTTTATGATAGGATGAGTTGTTGGCTATCTGTGGCTCCCTTGGATTTATGGGCAGACTTTAGCAGGCTGGTACCCCAATCTGTGGCACCTTTAGATTTACAGGTGGGCTTATGCTGGTACCCCTGATAAGAAACAGTGCTTCTCTCAATCTATATCTTTCTTGGGGAGATAAGGAACTAGCCAGTTCCTGGAACTGCATGGGGGCTTCCCCCTGCTTGGAATGTTTAGGGTACTTGGGCCCCTTGCCCTTTGTAAGGTCTCTTTAGAAGCTGCTTAATAGCCCCTTAGAGGCTGCTTTACTTAGAATGTCATTAGCAAGCATTTGTTACAAAACCGTGTATACTAAAGTTTATCTTCTCCCCTTTTTTTCTTGTGCGTATTTCAATCATGAAATACTTGTTTCTTGTTGGTTTACTTCCTGATATTGTTGTCTTAACATCATAATCTGGACAGTACTAACACGTTCCCTAATAAAAGCTACTAAGCGATTTAAAATGCAGGGACCAAAGGTCAGAAATAACATTAATATTATTAATGGTCCTAATAAAGTAGACACGAGGGTCGTGAGCCATGGGGAGGAGTTGAACCATGATTCAAACCATCCCTGATTTTGTTTTTTTTTTTTTTTGCCACGCCTTCTCTAATTTTAGCCATGGAGTTTTTAATTACCCCTGAATGATTAATGTAGAAACAGCATTTTTCTCATAATGCAGTGCAGAGCCCCCTTGCTGAAGGAACAAGATATTTAGCTCCCTTCTGTTTTGCAGGACCACCTCAGAAAGGGAGGTGAGGGACTCTTGTAGCTTAGTAATAGAATTTTTTATTTCTTTAATATCAGCATCTATGGCTGCCTGCAAACTTTGGTAATTCTGATGCTGAATTACTAGAGCTGAGGCTCCTGTTGCTGCCCTGGTTGCTCCCAATCTCAAGCCTAAGAGGACAGAGAGCGTGATACTTAAGGGCTCTCTTTTAGTCTGGTAGATTTCGTTATTTTTATCCCAATATGATAATAGTTCTTCGTAGGGATGATAAATGAGCCAAGGTAGCAACTGAACTAGGACACAGAAATCTTGGGTTTCTTTCAGGACCTTTGAGCTAACACAGGGTGTAACCCCGGTAGCGCAAGCCCACCATCCCCCCGGAGAGGGCAGCAGATATGTGTCACCCGACCACTTAGTTAAGTGTCTGATTGCACAGCTGGTTGTATGAGGAGGGGATCTTTCCTACACATGTTCCTTGCCCCGTAACAGCTGACAGAGTGAGCTTGACCTATCGCTGCTGCCAACCACAGTTGGAGACATCAGTTGTTGTTTTAATTCTATTTCTGAAGGCTATTCCTTCATAATATGGGGGAGCAACATTATAACAAAGCCAGCAGGAGTGGGTAGCATCGGGATTGGTGCTATTTAAGACCTTAAAGGCTTCAGAGATTATGCGGAATAACCCAGTTGTTGGCTATCTGTGGCTCCCTTGGATTTATGGGCAGACTTTAGCAGGCTGGTACCCCAATAGATCTGTGGTGCCTTTAGATTTACAGGTGGGCTTATGCTGGTACCCCTGATAAGAAACAGCGCTTCTCTCAATCTATATCTTTCTTGGGGAGATAAGGAACTAGCCAGTTCCTGGAACTGCATGGGAGCTTCCCCCTTCTTGGAATGTTTAGGGTACTTGGGCCCCTTGCCCTTTGTAAGGTCTCTTTAGAAGCTGCTTAATAGCCCCTTAGAGGCTGCTTTACTTAGAATGTCATTAGCAAGCACTTGTTACAAAACTGTGTATACTAAAGTTTATCTTCTCCCCCCTTTTTTTTCTTGTGTGTATTTCAATCATGAAATACTTGTTTCTTGTTGGTTTACTTCCTGATATTGTTGTCTTAACATCATAATCTGGACAGTACTAACACGTTCCCTAACAAAAGCTACTAAGCGATTTAAAATGCAGGGACCAAAGGTCAGAAATAACATTAATATTATTAATGGTCCTAATAAAGTAGACATGAGGGTTGTGAGCCATGGGGAGGAGTTGAACCATGATTCAAACCATCCCTGATTTTGGTGTTTTTTTTTTGCCAAGCCTTCTCTAATTTTAGCCATGGAGTTTTTAATTACCCCTGAATGATTGATGTAGAAACAGCATTTTTCTCATAATGCAGCGCAGAGCCCCCTTGCTGAAGGAACAAGATATTTAGCTCCCTTCTGTTTTGCAGGACCACCTCAGAAAGGAAGGTGAGGGACTCTTGTAGCTTAGTAATAGAATTTTTTATTTCTTTAATATCAGCATCTATGGCTGCCTACAAACTTTGGTAATTCTGATGCTGAATTACTAGAGCTGAGGCTCCTGTTGCTGCCCCGGCTGCTCCCAATCTCAAGCCTAAGAGGACAGAGAGCGTGATACTTAAGGGCTCTCTTTTAGTCCGGTAGATTTCGTTATTTTTATCCCAATATGATAATAGTTCTTCGTAGGGATGATAAATGAGCCGAGGTAGCAACTGAACTAGGACACAGAAATCTTGGGTTTCTTTCAGGACCTTTGAGCTAACACAGGGTGTAACCCCGGTAGTGCAAGCCCACCATCCCCCCGGAGAGGGCAGCAGATATGTGTCACCTGACCACTTAGTTAAGTGTCTGATTGCACAGCTGGTTGTGTGAGGAGGGGATCTTTCCTACATATGTTCCTTGCCCCGTAACAGCTGACAGAGTGAGCTTGACCTGTCGCTGCTGCCAACGACAGTTGGAGACATCAGTTGTTGTTTTAATTCTATTTCTGAAGGCTATTCCTTCATAATATGGGGGAGCAACGTTATAACAAAGCCAGCAGGAGCGGGTAGCATCGGGGTTGGTGCTATTTAAGACCTTAAAGGCTTCAGAGATTATGCGGAATAACCCAAATTGTTCTTGAAGCCTAGGTTTAGGAGGCTCAGGCCTTTTCTTTTGTGTCCTGGATTTTGACTTTTTAGTGGGGGTTAAGGATTCTGGTTGGGTACGCAGGGGTGCTGGGGTAGTCTTCGGTTTGACCATTGGAGGTCTCACTGGAGCTAAATATTTATTTGGGCCTACAGCATATACTGAATTTTTACCTTAAGTTTGATGGTGAACAATAGCCCATCATTATACCTCTTTTTATAAAACCTTAAACCCCATGTAAATCCTTTGTCCCATCCGCTAGCCTTTTTCCCTGCTTCTGTGAAAGACACTCTGAGGGGGTGACACCACCCATTGCAGGTAGAGACCTGTGTCCACCAAAAGTTGTTGCTTCCCGATCGGCCTGCCCACCCTTCAGCAGGGGGAGAGGGGTGGGTGTAATTAGGAGTTACCTTTATAAAGTCCCAGGAGGACAAGGGGTGCCAATATGTGTCCCCTGTGGTCTTACAGCCCCAGTCTTTGCAGAAGAAATCTGCTTTGCCCCCACACTGATGGTTTAGTGCTCTGCCACGGTGGAACCTAGGGCACACATAGAAGGTGAGGGCACTCAGCATACTCCTCCGCTTTGCTGTAGAGCATCCCCCCCATGGTTCGAGCCCGTGGCGCTCCGGTGGGGAGGGAATAGTAGGGGGCCTGTGAGCATCAAAGTATCCTTCTAAATCCCAGTTGCCTGGGGCTCCTAAAGCCAGTTTACACACATCTGGAAATAAGTCAGGCCACCATGCCCCTGTAGTTATCTTGGATTGACTCCAGATTATATCCCCTGCCCCATTTACAACATACCAAGTGAAGTTTTTGGGAATATGTGGGTGTCAGCTCCTGTGCCCTGGAAGAGAATGGTTAGGCATAAGAGGAACAAGAGAGTTTTCATCTTATAACATTCAAGGTGTCCAAACAATTTTCAGTCTTAAGGGGTGTCCTTTGGAACTCTGGACTTTCCAGGCAGCATCCTCCGATCCTTGGTCCTCTGGAGGCGCTGGTTTTACGTGCGAGGCTTGGATCCAAGCGGAGATCCCGTCCATTTTTACAGCCGTTGGGGTTGTTAAAAGCACTAAGTAAGGTCCTTTCCAGCGGGGCTCTAGGGTCTGGGAGCGGTGCCGTCTTATGTAGACTGTGTCTCCAACCTGGAACTGGTGGGAAACTTCGGGGGTCCCAGGCTCATAGGCGGCTGCCAGCTGCGTCCAAATTTCTTTCTGTACCGTTTGTAGTCCCTTTAACCTGGCATATAAGTTACTGTTACTGTGGCAAGTGGGTTCAAAGGCGTCCCCCAGTAAAGTCAAGGGGGCAGGGGCACCATAGAGAATTTCAAAGGGGGTCAGGTTAAAC
>NW_007735117.1:24241-25413 GCF_000696425.1 Galeopterus variegatus
CCAGGAAACTGCTGCCGTCAGTAAACCAGGTGGCTTCAGCATCCATCAGAGGCTGATCTGACAAGTCTTTTCGCCACCCATGTGTCTCAGCAAGCACTTGTTGGCAGTCATGGATGGGAGGGTCAAGGTCCGGGTCTGGTAGCAACATGGCTGGATTTAAACTTGCCGGCGGAGCAAAAGTAACCCGGTCTGAATGCAGTAACAGAGTCTGATAGTGAGTCATGCAAGCATTTGTGAGCCAGCGGTCAGGGGGCTGGCGGACAACACTCTCTAAGGCATGAGGTGCCGAGATTACTAAACTCTGTCCCATAGTCAACTTGTCCGCATCTTTTACCAGAACTGCTACTGCTGCTATGATCCTTAGCCAAGCTGGCCACCCTGAGGCTACAGGGTCTAGTTTTTTAGACAGATATGCTACAGGCCTTTTCCAGGGCCCCTGTCTTTGAGTCAGGACCCCCTTCACAACCCCCTTATTTTCTGCTACATACAGGTGGAAGGGCTTAGTTATGTTGGGGAGCCCCAGAGCCGGCGCAGACATTAAGGCTGTCTTAATGTTGTCAAAAGCCTGTTGCTCCTCTTTTCCCCATTTGAAGGGCTGACTATCCTTAGTGAGGGTATACAATGGGGCTGCCATCTCAGCAAACCAGGTATCCACAGGCGGCAAAACCTGGCAGTACCTAAAAATTCTCTGACTTGTCTTGGGTTAGAGGGTGGCAGAATGTGAAACACTGTCTTTTTTCTGGCCTCAGACAACCATCTTTTCCCATCCTTAAGAAGGTACTCCAGGTAACTGACCTGTCGCCTGCAGATCTGAGCCTTTTTGGCGGAGGCTCGATAGCCCAGTTCTCCCAACTCCGTAAGGAGACGCTTAGTTCCTTCCAGACACAGTTCCTTGTCGGCCGCCGCCAGGAGGAGGTCATCTACATACTGCAACAGAGTTACCTGGGGGTTTGAGGCCCAGAACACAGCCGAATCCTGGTGGAGGGCCTCATCAAAGATGGTGGGCGAGTTTTTGAATTCTTGAGGCAGGCGGGTCCATGTAAGTTGCCCTGTTAGGCCAGTCTCTGAATCTTTCCACTCGAAAGCAAAGTAATCTTGACTTTTTGCAGTTAGCGGCAAACAGAAGAATGCATCTTTGAGATCCAGTACTGAATACCAGGTCCTGTCTGGAG
>NW_007735117.1:26883-27468 GCF_000696425.1 Galeopterus variegatus
ACAGTGGCCAGAATTTTGTGAAAATTTCTTTTTTGGCGCTTTTCTTTTTTTATTTATTTTTCTTCTTCTGACTCTCTATTATGATAAACTTTTTCAGCCACCTGCACTAATTCCCTTAATGACTTATCTTGCAACCCTTCAAGCTTCTGCAGTTTCTTTCTGATGTCTTTACTAGACTGGTCAATAATAGCAACCATCACTGTAGCCTTATGCTCTTCACTACCAGGATCATACAGGGTAAACCGATGGAATGCCTCCATGAGTCTCTCCAGAAATGCTGGTGGAGACTCATTGGGCCCCTGAGTTAGCTCTCTTACCTTAGTCAAATTGGTGGGGCGTTTTGCTGCCCCCTGGAGACCTGCCATTAGAGCCTGGTGATAGATCTTCAGGTGCTCCCTACCTTCTGCAAAGTTGAAATCCCAGTTTGGTCTGGTCAACAGGAACCCTGCATCTATAACATCAGGGAGGAGGGTGGGCCGCCCACCGGCTCCTGTAACGTTTTTTCGAGCCTCCAGGACAATCCCTTGTTTCTCCTCAGTGGTGAACAGGACCTGGAGGAGTTGCTGACAGTCATCCCAGGTGGGC
>NW_007735117.1:30140-31725 GCF_000696425.1 Galeopterus variegatus
GCCCGGGCGGTGTATAATACTCACTTTTAGCGGTCTGTGAAGGGCCTCTAGCAGGGCTACGGTCTCTGCCTTGTTTTTGATTTCTTTTCCTTCAGAAGTTAACAGACCCCACTGTTGACATATAGCACCGTGCACATGGGCAGTGGCAAAGGCATACCTGCTGTCCGTATAGATGTTGATTCTTTGCCCTCTCCTAGTTCAAGGGCTTTCGTGCGGGCGATGAGTTCTGCCTTCTGGGCGGACGTTCCGGCAGGTAAAGTCTGTGCCCATATCAGGTTCTGGCCATTTACTATAGCAGCTCCTGCTTTCCGTACTCCTTCCTCCAGGAAACTGCTGCCGTCAGTAAACCAGGTGGCTTCAGCATCCATCAGAGGCTGATCTGAGAAGTCTTTTCGCCACCCATGTGTCTCAGCAAGCACTTGTTGGCAGTCATGGATGGGAGGGTCAAGGTCCGGGTCTGGTTGCAACATGGCTGGATTTAAACTTGCCGGCGGAGCAAAAGTAACCCGGTCTGAATGCAGTAANCCACGCCTAGGTCCACTGTTCTTCGGGTAGTCCATGGGTACTGTTTGTTCCCTGTAGCCCCCTGTATCCATGACTTCCTCTTGAGAAGAGGTCCATTTGCTCGTAGTAATACTGAGTTTTCGGCTCCAGTATCTACCACGAACTGAGTAGGCTTCCCCTCCACTTTGAGAGTTACCCTGGGTTCGGGGAGGGGATCCGAATCCCGTCCCCTCTAGTCATTGACCTCCTGCAGGGCCAAGACTTTGGGGCCCTGAGGCTCTTTCTTTTTCCTATGGCAGTTTCGAACCCAGTGTCCTCTCTCCTTACAGTACACACATTGATCCTTTGCCAGGGTCCCTTTTTGATGCCTGGTGCTGTTTTATTAGGCTCCCTAGCTTCCCTAACTACAGTGGCCAGAATTTTGTGAAAATTTCTTTTTTGGCGCTTTTCTTTTTTTATTTATTTTTNCTGTCTGGAGGTAAAGAACCTAAAAGATTATAGGGATTAGGGATGGTGGCATAGATGTCGGTCACACGTTTGTTTACCTCTCGGAGATCTTGGACCGGTTGGTAGTCATTAGTCCCAGTTTTTCAGACTGGCAGCAAGGGCGTGTTCCAGGCTGATTGGCACTTCCTTAGGATCCCCAGTTGAAGCAAACGGGCAATGCGGGATCTGATGACTTTGCGTGCTTCTCGGGACATTGGGTATTGTCGGACAGCTATAGGACTGGCTTGAGCCTTTAGTTCTACGTGGACGGGGGCTGGTTTTTAGCTTTCCCTATCCCTGCAGTTTCTGCCCAGGCCTGGGGGTAGTTTTCTAACTACCAGTCCATCTGTCCAGTCTCCCGCCCTTGCTTTTCAAACAATTGGTATTCATCTTCTAACCTGAGAGTTAGTATCTGGAGAGGCTTTCCTTGCCGATTTAGCACCTGAGGTCCCTCGGGGTCAAAATGAATTTGAGCACCCATTTTGGTGAGGAGATCTCTTCCCAGCAGTGGGTGGGGGCACTCAGGAATGACCGTGAATGAGTGGGATACCCGGCCCACGCCTAGGTCCACTGTTCTTCGGGTAGTCCATGGGTA
>NW_007735117.1:32339-35173 GCF_000696425.1 Galeopterus variegatus
TGAGTAGGCTTCCCCTCCACTTTGAGAGTTACCCTGGGTTCGGGGAGGGGATCCGAATCCCGTCCCCTCTAGTCATTGACCTCCTGCAGGGCCAAGACTTTGGGGCCCTGAGGCTCTTTCTTTTTCCTATGGCAGTTTCGAACCCAGTGTCCTCTCTCCTTACAGTACACACATTGATCCTTTGCCAGGGTCCCTTTTTGATGCCTGGTGCTGTTTTATTAGGCTCCCTAGCTTCCCTAACTACAGTGGCCAGAATTTTGTGAAAATTTCTTTTTTGGCGCTTTTCTTTTTTTATTTATTTTTTCTTCTTCTGACTCTCTATTATGATAAACTTTTTCAGCCACCCTGCACTAATTCCCTTAATGACTTATCTTGCAACCCTTCAAGCTTCTGCAGTTTCTTTCTGATGTCTTTACTAGACTGGTCAATAAAAGCAACCATCACTGTAGCCTTATGCTCTTCACTACCAGGATCATATGGGGTAAACTGATGGAATGCCTCCATGAGTCTCTCCAGAAATGCTGGTGGAGACTCACTGGGCTCTCTTACCTTAGTCAAATTGGTGGGGCGTTTTGCTGCCCCCTGGAGACCTGCCATTAGAGCCTGGTGATAGATCTTCAGGTGCTCCCTACCTTCTGCCAAGTTGAAATCCCAGTTTGGTCTGGTCAACAGGAACCCTGCATCTATAACATCAGGGAGGAGGGTGGGCCGCCCACCGGCTCCTGGAACGTTTTTTCGAGCCTCCAGGACAATCCGTTGTTTCTCCTCAGTGGTGAACAGGACCTGGAGGAGTTGCTGACAGTCATCCCAGGTGGGCTGATGAGTAAAGAGAAGGGATTCTACAAGGTTAGTGAGACCTTGGGGGTTTTCAGAGAAAGGGGGATTCTGAGTTTTCCAGTTGTAAAGATCGGAAGAGGAGAAAGGCCAGTATTTTAAGGGCTGGTTGCCCTCTTCATTAGGAGGGCCATAAGCCCGCAGGGGGAAGATATGGATTGCCTCTGGAGAGGCCACTCATTTACTGCATGTCCCTTGAGCAGGCCCTCCCTCGGATTCGTTTTCTGGTGGGTCCTCTGGCGGGGCTGATGGGCTGGCTGCCTGTGATTGGAGAGTAGGAGGATAGGGAGGGAGAGGAGGATCAGATAGAAGCCAGTCCAAGTCGGTGGACGGCAGGACCTCCGGTTTCTCTTTTACTTCTCAGAGAGCAAATACAGCCGTTGGACCTGTTAAGGGAACAAAGGGATGGACCCACGGAGGAGGATCTGTGACTAAATCTTCCCAGACAACAATATAAGGTATCTGGTCTGGGTGACTTTCAGAACTGAAAATTTTCCTTTTCACTGCTGTAATCAATGGCTGAGAGAAGGAACCTTCAGCAGGCCAGCCGAGTTGGAAAGCTGGCCACTCCGAAGAACACAATGTGGTCCATTTATTCCTTCTAACCTGCACAGACAAATTATTAGCTCTGTTCTTTACATCAGTCCAGTATTTTAGAGTCAGACTTAAAGGGGTTGAGATAGTCTGCCCCATGTCGCCCCAGAAAATCGTCAGTCCCCACACACATGCAACCAGACAAACAAAGAACAAAACACTGACGCGCCCTAGCCATGGGCACCGCAACCAGATTATCAGAGAACTCCGGAGGGGTCTCCTTCCTAGAGATCTCCCATGGAGCCGAACTTGTTCGTCTCCCACAGAGGAATCTGGAGCGTCCTCCAGTATTCCTGTGGCTGCGATGTGCTGGTACGTCTACCCGCCGCTTGGCCACTACAGATGGCTCCGCCTCGGAGCCTCAGAAAATCTAAAATCAGACCGGTGATTCCGTCCCGGAGCCACTGAAACCAGACTGATGACTCCATCCTGGAGTCACCGAAACCATATTATAACAGACAGCTTACAGCAGACAACAAAAAAAACAGACACAGTCAGACAGACAACCGCGGTACCTTGCTCGAGCGATCCTCCGTTCTCTAGTCTCTGGTCCCAGAGAGAGTGAGCCCAATCCCGGACGAGCCCCCCAAAATGTAAGACCTGTGCACCATGCACAAGTCCCACCTGTCGGGATGGCTCACCTCACAAAGACCACGAGCTAGAGGCCATTGCAATAAACATGAGGTTTAATCATTCCAGCATGCTGGGGTCGCTTCGTCTCTAGGATAAAAGCGGTGCCCCGTTTACAATACAAGCACCTTTTATACATTTTTTCCTGAACAGATCTTTATGACAGGATGAGTTGTTGGTTATCTGTGGCTCCCTTGGATTTATGGGCAGACTTTAGCAGGCTGGTACCCCGATAGATCTGTGGCACCTTTAGATTTACAGGTGGGCTTAGGCTGGTACCCCCTGATAAGAAACAGCGCTTCTCTCAATCGTATATCTTTCTTGGGGAGATAAGGAACTAGCCAGTTCCTGAACCGCATGGGGGCTTCCCCCTTCTTGGAATGTTTAGTGTACTTGGGCCCCCTGCCCTTTGTTTTTTTTTTTTTTTTTTCCTTTTTGTCTTTTTTTCATGACCGGCAATGGATCGCAACCCTCAGTGTCGGACCTGTACCGGACCCGGACCGGCAACGGGATCACAACCCTCGGTGTTGCACCCGCACCTCGCTCAGCCAGTGCGTGGCCGGTCTGTATGTGGGATCCGAACCCTCAGTGGGAGCGCCGCTTCGCTCCCAAGCGGCGCACTGTAGCAGTGCGCCACCAGGCCGGCCCTCCCTGCCCTTTGTAAGGTCTCTTTAGAAGCTGCTTAATAGCCCCTTAGAAGCTGCTTTACTTAGAGTGTCATTGGCAAGCATTTGTTACAAAACTGTGTATACTAAAGTTTATATTTTTCTACAATC
>NW_007735117.1:36092-42431 GCF_000696425.1 Galeopterus variegatus
GCTCTTAGATAAGGAGCTGGTTAGTTAGTTCCTGGGACCAGCTCGTTCCTGGAATTTTAGTGTGTCTGGGTCTGCCTGATCCCTTAGAAGCTGCTTTACTTAGAATGTCATTGGCAAGCATTTGTTACAAAACTGTGTATACTAAAGTTTATATTTTTCTACAATCTTCATAATGAACAAAAAAAAGTTGGAGATGACTTAAATATCTAGCCTTGGGCCATTGGGTACAATTTATGGTACAGCTATGTAGGGTACTGTGCATGCATGGATCATAGGAGATCCATGGGTACATACATATTATGTAGCCATTAAAATGACACTGCAGAAGCCTTTAACATGGTGCTCTAGAAGACTGCTTAATGACACAGCACTCAGTAAACCACACCTAGCTTTATCACATCTTTACAAAAAAATCTGGAAAACAGAAAGCAAAACAAAGTCTAAAAACAGGAAGGGTATGCTATCTGTAGTTATCCTGGGTGGAGAAAGAATGGGTATTTTTTTTCCTTCTTGTCAATTATATTTTCTAAAATTTATAGACTGAACATAACTTTCTTTGGCACAAGGAAAACCAGTTACTTTAAAAACAAATGCTATCTACCCAGACAGCTGTAATAACATACAAGGATACTTTAAAAAGCTAGTGGAAAAATAGAATTAAAAGATAAAACACATCTTTTCATGAACTTTTAGAAGTACCCTCATATGAGTTGAAAATTTAGGCTCAGTTAGAAATGCTTCCAAAATGATTGAGATTCAGCTGGCATTTGTAACTGCATAAACAACATACTGTAGGTCAATGGGAGACTGAGCAAGTTTGGTGTTTTGGCGATTGGAATCTGTTGTCCGCAAGCCTTATCTAAACACAGGACTTGGGCTGGATCTGTTGTTTTCCTACCCTTGCTTTTGTTACCACTAATAGTGAGTAGCACAAGGATTTGATGACTGTAGTAGAGTTTGATTTGCTTAATCTGCAACTTGCTCTAAAAATGCTCAGCCCCAGGAGGGGTGGGTCTGGGTGAACAGATGGCTGGTTTGGGCCTTGGGAGAGAGGCTGGCTCCTTCCGGTGAGGGCTGTCATTCTGGAAGGGGCTGTGAAGTGGCAGGAGTGACCAGGTCTGGCTGTGGGAGGAGCAAGGGCGCTTACCTTCTTGCGTGCGTTAACATAAGTGCCTCTGGAGTTCAGCCTGCAACTTTGCTCTGCTTTTCTCCCTGCAGGCCAGGATAGAGCCAATTGTGTGGAGCTCTGCAGTGAGCAGCCCAGAGAGAAGCAGTGGATGTTATGGAGCCCAGCTGAAATGAACTGGCACCCTTGATCTTGTCTCAAGCCCTGGTGGCAGGTTTTATCCCAGCACTGAGGTAAGACCCCTTGAATCCCAGCTTGGAGAAAGAGAGAACAGAATGCCTCTTTGGGGGGTCTGGAGAGGGGGTTGCAGTGGGGTAGGTGGAAACTTCCTCCTCTAAGGTTCAGGAAAGATCAAGCAGTTGTTTCCCGTTCAGTCAAACCATCTGTTTTGACCTCAGCCCATTAGGAGGCAAGGTCATTTTGTGGAATCTAGACAGGGAGTTGTATTTTCTCAATTGCTGATGAAATTTGAACTCCAAAGGAAATGAATTTATCCTCCAG
This sequence comes from Galeopterus variegatus, assembly GCF_000696425.1. NCBI lineage: Eukaryota > Metazoa > Chordata > Mammalia > Dermoptera > Cynocephalidae > Galeopterus > Galeopterus variegatus. The sequence continues at coordinate 37,720 of NW_007735117.1, forward strand.
GTAAGACTGCACTAGATTTAGGCAAATGCTTAACTTAAGGGCACCTGCTATCTTCTGCAAGGGAAGTCAAGCTGTTAGGAAACACACACACACACACACACACACACACACACTCTCTCTCTCTCTCTCTCTCTTTCTCTCTCCCCCCTCCACCCGAGAGAAACAGAGTGACAGAAATTATGCAGGGAGGTAATTCCAAACATAAGCTCACTAATAAATGATTTTAATTTCCTAGATATGTTCTGATTATAAAGGTAATATGTGCTTATAGGACATTTGGAAAAATACTGATGTGGAAGAAAATAAAACATGTGAAATTCTACCTCTGTTAACAATCCTTCAGGTAGTGTCCTATTAAGGTTATTGTTTAAGCTTCCATAGGATGTGGATTCTTCATGCCTGAAGGTAGAGAGGCAAGGCCCAAAGAACATTCAATTAGGAGCCTGGAGAACTTGCCTCTGGTCTGGAAACTCTCTAGAGCCAATTTTTAAATATTCAGGAATTTTGCAAACTGGTTAAGAATTGTTAAACACTGTTGATGGCTTGAAATTGGCCATGGTGGGAAAATTTATGCCACGGAAATTTAAAACAATGCTACAAACCAGGGCGTTTTAGTTTTGGAGATTCCAATTACAGTAGCACAACACTGGTTCCAGTGCTGATTCTACCACCAACGGGAGGTGAGGTATCAGGCAAGTCACTTCACCTATGTGTCCCTCTGTTTCCTCACCTACAAACAGTTGGTGCTCAATAAACATTAGTTGCATGAATAAATGAGAGGGAGATTTCTGTTACCTCATAAGACAGTTGCAGGGGTCCCATAAAATGATGAAAATGAAAATGTTTTGCATATGGTGAGGCCCCCGCCCGTGTGTGTGTGTGTGTGTGTGTGTGTGTGTGTGTGCGTGCGTGCGTGCGCAGGGGTCCCATAAAATGATGAAAATGAAAATGTTTTGCATATGGTGAGGCCCCCGCCCGTATATGTGTGTGTGTGTGTGTGTGTTTGTGTTGTGGGGGGGGAGGGGTTAGTTGATTGGGAAAGCTTTGGTTTATTCATGCAGAGAAGTTGGCAGCATTGCTCACTTTTGCTCTTGCTTCTTGGGCAGTCTGTGAATTACTGACACCCTTTCATAAAGGCAGATGAAAACCCTCCACTTACTGACCAACATCTGTGGCACATTTCCTTCCCGTAAAAGTCAAGAAGTTGGTCAAAGTGTGAAAAGGAAGCCTCAGCAATGCTGGAGGTGAGAGCCAGGGCCAAAATCAGAGCTTTTGACTCATAATCTCTAATGGGGGTGGGGAGACTTCCTGCCAAATGCGAAATTTCAACAAAAGCCTCTTTCTTCAAGGCCCTGCTGTTGCAGCAGATTAGAACTAATTAAATTAACATAGTGGAGTCCCAGCCTTTGCCTTCCTCCTTCTACTTCTGAATCTCCTAGTTCAATTTCTGTACCTCTTTCATGTGTCCTGAAAAAGGGGGTGGGGAGAGGTGGAGTAATTGTTAAGCACCCTTTATCTCTATGGAATTGTAAGTTCACAAAATGATAAAGGTGGTGAGGACTATAGAGGCTATCTGGGCCCACACCCTCATTTTAAGAAGCCAGGTGACATAGCTGCAGGTTCTCAGGGCCTGAGTGAAGTTATGTGCTCCTGGGGAGGAAGAAAACCCAGATTGGGGGGTGGGAGATGGGGCGCTGCTTGGGTGGCCACCTGATCTCTGAGCCTTTGAATGTAACTGGCCAGAGGACCTGGTGGATGGTCTCCAGGTGACAGCCCTGACTCTCTCCCTCCAGGCCCTGCCCTGTATCTGATGCCTCAGCCCCAAAGTACTTCCTGAGCTGCCCCTCTAGTGTGCTTGGAATTAAGTCCTCTTCCTCATCAGGAGTTTGGTTTTCCAGGTCAGAAGAACCAGCTAAGGAGATCTTATTCTGAGGACCTGTAGTTATGTTCATGAGGAAGGGAGGGAAAGAAGGGCACTGACTGAGCTCATGATAGTTCCAGGTACTGTGTTTTGTGCTCTACATTATCCTGTTTAATTCTGCCATGGCCTAATAGGGTACCTATCCCCATATTGCAGATGTGGAAATTGAATCTCAGAGAGATAAAGAGACTTGCCCAAGATTTCACAGTTCATAAGCAACAGAGATGTAAACTAGGCTGTCTGTGACCGCCACAGCTTCTCAAAGCTAGGGAGTGTTCTTTACAGCAAGTACTCGCCCACGCAGGGGAGTTCCAAAATCCAGTTCCAATAGGCAGAGTCCCTTCCCTTGGGGAATATGTTTCCACCTTTGAATCTATGTAAACAGCTGCAGCTCAAAGTGCTTGGAGCTTTTCAAAATGTTGCATGGTTCCTTGCAAACCCCAAGGGCTCTTACAGAGCTGGGAGCATTCATAGAGTCTTGTAGTGTAGTCCCCTCCCACACGCGAAGCCCCGGGGGGTGAGCTGCACTTCCGGTGGGCCCCCAGGCCTTCCAGCCAGATAGCTGGGGGGGGGTGTTGGTGGTCCTCAGCCTCTGGACCCTCAGAGCTGGTTCGGGGGAACACATTGAGATGGATATTGTTGGTTTTCCTCTGCGGTCGGGGAAGAGATTATTCCTCTGGCAAGAGGGATTTAATTCACTTCTACAGATATTTCCTGAAAGCCGACTGTGTGCCCAGGCAAATATCTGAGCCTGTTCCTGCCGGCCTTGGACATGCAGATCTGACAAGGGACTAGGGGAGGAGCTTCCCTACATGAAGACTGTGTAGGACCTTCTCTTTCTCATCCATCCTGCAACCGCTCATCTCTGGCCTTTCCTTCAAGAGCTCTAGCCAGAGAAATGATGTCTCACGTTGCTGTGGGTCCCAGGGTTCCCCACCCCTGAACACAAGAGTTTTAAATGCTCACCCTTCTAACTGGGGAACAAAGCAGTAAACGGAGGGTCAGGGGCTTTTGCAGAGGGGTAGGCCTGGGGGAAGAGACAGCTGTGGTGGGAGCAAGCTGGGTAGGCGCTGCTAAGACGGGTGTGGCCTCTGCCTTCAGCTGCAGAAGGAGAAAAACTGTTCAGCAGGGCACCCAGATAGCATGATTTAGGGCAGAAAGAGTTCCTTGGAAGGCTTGTTGGTTAGTGCGCACATCTTTCATCTGAGGAAGTGGAGGCCTGGAAAGGGGAAGGGACTTTTTTGCAGCAGAAGTGGAACCAGTGTCTGTTCTCCTGACTGTCTGGGTGGGGTCCTGACTTGACCATAGTGGCATGACCATCTGGACTTTCTCACGCAGTTTCCTCATCTGCAAAATAGGCTGAATAATGTAGTACCTATCTTGAGAGAAGATTTATATATCTATATAGGTAGCTTGCCAGTATGGGGATCCCAACATTTGACCTTGGTGTTATCAACACCGTGCTCTAACCCAAATAATTTTTTATTTTTTTTTGTCTTTTTGTCTTTTTTCGTGACTGGCAACGGATCGCAACCCTCAGTGTCACGCCCGTACCGGACCGGGACCGGCAACGGGATCGCAACCCTCGGTGTTGCCCCTGCTCCTCGCTCAGCCAGTGAGTGGCCAGTCTGTATGTGGGATCCGAACCCTCGGCGGGAGCGCTGCCGCACTTCCCAAGCGGCGCACTGTAGCAGTGCGCCACCGGGCCGGCCCCCAAATAATTTTTTATATAAAGTTTTTCCCCACAATGTAGATGCCTATTAAATGGTACCCATTATTATTTTTTCTTGTTCCTTTGTTGAGGCGTAATTGACAATCAAAGCCCTGCACCTAGTTAAATTGTACATCTTGATGAATTTTAACATATGTACACACTCATGAAACTATTCCCACAATCAAGTTAATGAACATAACAGTTACCCCTAAAGTTTGCTCCTGAGCCTTATCCTTCCCTCCTGCCCCTTTCCATCTTCTGTCCTTCATCCCTAAGCAACCACAAATCTGCTTTCTATCACTATAAATTAGTTAACATTTTCTAGACTTCATGTATGTGGAATCATACAGCATGTACTCTTCTTTCACTCAGCATAATTATTTTGATGTTCATCCATGTTGTTGTGTGTATCAACAGTTTATTCCTTTATTGCTGAATTGTAAAGGATATATAGATATACCACAATTTACTTATGCATTCACTTGTTGACAGACATTTAGGTTGTTTCCAGTTTGGGGCTATAAAAGAAAGCCACTATAAGCATTTGTGAAAAAAATGTTGTGGGAAAATATGCATTCATTTCTTTTGGGTAAATTCCTAAGAGTAGAATGGCTAGGTCACATGGTATGTGCGTATTTAATTTTTTAGGAATTTGCCAGACTGTTTTTCAGAATGTGTGCACCATTTCACATTGCTGCCAGCTGTGTATTAGAGTTTCAGGTGCTCTACCTCCTTGTCAGCATTTGGTATGGTTGATCTTTTTAGCTTTAGCCATTTTAAATTGGTATGCAGGGCCGGCCCTGTGGCTCATTCAGGAGAGTGCGGTGCTGGTAGCGCTGAGGCCGCGGGTTCGGATCCTATATAGGGATGGTTGGTGCGCTCACTGGCTGAGCGTGGTGCTGAGGGTTGCGATCCCCTTACTGATCAAAAAATAAATAAATAAATAAATAAATTGGTATGCAGTGATATCTTGTTGTGGTTTTATTTGCATTTTCCTAATGATTAATGATATTGAGAATCTTTTTTTTTTTTGTCTTTTTCCGTGTCCGGCAACGGATCGCAACCCTCAGTGTCGCC
>NW_007735117.1:42988-45629 GCF_000696425.1 Galeopterus variegatus
CTTCCCAAGCGGCGCACTATAGCAGTGCGCCACCGGGCCGGCCCAATATTGAGAATCTTTTCATGTGCTTTTTTGTCATCTGCATATCTCCTCTGGTGAAATGTCTGTTCAGATCTTTTGCCCCCCCCCCAACCCTTTTTTTAAAAAATTGAGTGGTTTGTCTTCTTATGATTGAGTTGTAAGAGTTTCTTATATATTCTACAGACAAGTCCTTTATTGGATATGCATTGCAAATATTTTCTCCAATTCTGTGTCTTATGCATGGAAGGAGACAGAAACAAGTTAAACTAATAATTACAATTCAGTTGAAGAAGTGCTGTGCACGGGAATTACAGAGAAGGAGCAGTGATATTAGGATGGGAAGTCGGAGAAACTTCCTGGAGGAGAAGGTCTGTGAATTGGGTCTTAAAAGAAATTAAAAGTTAGCTAGGTGGGGGAAGGGCAGTTTGGTATAAATTTGTAGTTGCCGATGCACAAAGATATGAAATATTTTCATAAATGCAAAACCGTCAGTAAGTTGACCTGATTGGAAAACTGGAACTTTGGAGCAGAAAGATGTGGACCAGAATCCCAGCTCTCCCACTTACTGGCTGTGCACCTATTATTTTGATTTTTAAAATTTTTATTTTGAAACAATTATAGATTCACAGAAATGTGCAAAGATAGTATAGAGAGGTCTGGTGCATCCTTCATTTAGTTTCTTCCAACAGTTTCATCTTACATGAGTGTAGAACAATATCAGAACCAGGGATCTGAGATTGGTTCAATGTGTGTGTATAGTTCTATGTCATTTTCTCATGTGTGTAGGTAAGTGTAGCTACCACTGCAATCAGGATACAGAACTATTCCATCACCCAAAGATCTCCCTGGTGTTACCCCTTTATTGTCTCACTAGCCCCCTCCACTCTGTTTTCATCTCTATAATTTTGTCATTTTGAAATGTTCTGCAAATAGAATCATACACTATGCAGCCTTTTGAAATTGGCTTTTTGCAGTCGGTATAATGCCCTTCAAGGCCACCAAGATTGTTGAGTGTATCAATAGTTTGCTTTTTTATTGCCGAATAGTAGTCCACGGTATGGATGTACCACAGTTTATTTAACTGTTGAAGGACATTTTGTTTGTTTCCAGTTTTTGGTTATTACAAATAAGGCTGCTACGAACAATCATGTACAGGCTTTTGTGTGGACATAAATTTTTGTTTTTCTGGGATAAATGCCCAGGAGTGCAATTGCTAAGTTGTATGGTAAAGGATATTGTTTAGTTTTTAAAGAAACTGTCAGACTATTTTGTAGAAAGGCTGTACCATTTTACATTCACACCAGCAATGTGTGACCCACTAAGTCCACATCCTTGCCAGCATTTGGTGTTGTCACATTTTATACTGTGGCTGTTCTATAGGTGTGTAGTGATATCTCACTGTGGTCTTCATTTGTGTTTCCCTAATGGCTAGTTGTGTGTCTCTCTTTCTGCTGCCCAGGTCTGGCAGTCTGTGCTACTTAAGTGTGAGAAGCAAGAGGCTCTAGTGCTGTCAATCCCATTCCCACCATTTCCAGAGCTGACCCAGAAGTATGACATCCTTGTCCTTTGACCCAATTCACCAGTTGCAGGAGGTCCTTCTTCATTGTCGTGGGTGGATGTAGGAAAGTGGTATTTGATACACTTGTATATTTTTTCCAGTAAAGATTGTTTTTTTCCACAGAGGAGCGAACAACTTGTAAGTGCTGATTTTTTACTGTGCTCTCCACCCTGTCCCTCCCTGTGCCACTGTGCCAACATCTGTACTCGCTGGCAGCTGAGATGAAGAAAACTCTGGAGTTGGCCCAGGATAACTGTTCTCCCAGTGTCAGGAGGTCTGACGGTGCCGAGGGCAGCAGCCATGGCCTCAGACCCTCCCTACACAGCATCTTCTACTCTTTCTGCTTAGATGGAGAGGCGGCTTCAGTGCCTGGGGAAAGAATTAATTGCAGCTACATTATACAGCACTTCTTATGCACCAGGCATGAAGTGTTTTATTATGTAATGAGTCCCGACAACAACTCTAAGAGGTGCTATTTACATTTCTATGTTATAAGTGAGGAAACACGTTGGAATTTGAACCTAGGCAATGTGGCCCCAAATCTGTCCTCTTAGTCGTTATGCTACCTGTACCCTACCTATTGTAGGGTGGAGGGAATCTCATGTGACACATTCCTTGTTGTGTGAACCTGAAGGACTGTAGGGTCTCCCTTTAGGAGCATGTGGGAGGAAGAGGAGGATTTGCCGTGAATATTCTCTGGGGCAGGAGCAGTTTGGGATGTTGAGATGGGAAATAGAGTAGGTGGGAAGTGACTGCTTTTTCAGGTGGAGTGGGGAGTTCTCAGAGGCCTGCACTGGCTGTGGGATGCCCAGGTGTGAGTGGGGCTTGGGCTCTGAACCACAGTTGTGAAGACACAGATTTGTTCCCCGAGCCTGCTGGGCACTTAGGGGTGACTCACACACACTGTGGGAAGAGGCTGGAGGAAGACGATGTAGGGTCCTGACCTTGGGGACAGACATGACCACACTGGCCCCCAGACTCTCGGTCAGCTGCCTGTGCACTAGTAACCTTGATCGTGCACTGTAAGGACTCCCATTGCACTCTATCCCACTCAGCCCGTGA
>NW_007735117.1:46152-48409 GCF_000696425.1 Galeopterus variegatus
TAGTAACCTTGATCGTGCACTGTAAGGACTCCCATTGCACTCTATCCCACTCAGCCCGTGATGAGCTGGCTAGAAAAGAACGTGGGCTTTCTAGCCACACTGATCTGGGTTCCAGATACAGAGCTTCAGTTTCCTCACCTGCAAACCATGTTTATAGACTGTTGTGGGGGCAGAGTGGGGGTGGCGTATTGAAGTGCCTAAGAGAGCATCTTTGCTTGTCTTCCTCTCCAGGGCACCCTTTATAATCGTAAATACCCAGCTGCAGGGCATTGCTGTGCTGAAACAAATTAGGGCGTGAGTGCCGTGCCCCAATTCAATCAGTGAAGAGTGTCCACTCACTCATTCAGCATTCAATCAAGTTTTTAAATGAGCACCTACTATGTGCTTGCTTCTGTATTAGGCACTGTGCACACAAGAGCCACAGTCCTTGACCTCATGTAGCATACGATCTAAAGAGACAGACAAATATTAATTAAATAACACAATCAAATGTAAAACCATGAATTGTGGGGGTTGCTATGCAGGAGGCTCTGTAGTGTCGTGTTAGTGAACCACAGTTGAGAAGCCAGGGACACTTTTTCAGGGAAGTGATTCTGACCTGGGGTTGATTCCTTAGCTGTCAGCCACTGAAGAGGCCAATGTGGAAAGTTCAGTAGGATCAGTTCACTTTCTGCTGTGTTCTGACTATAGACTGATCCGATGCCTGGCTATCCCTTCACCCCAACAACCCAGCCTGTTCCATGAGGTTACCCATATCCAGCCCTTCACAACTGCTGCTGATCCTGCAGGGACCAAGACTAAACTCAGAGCCACACCTTGCAGGCCTGGGCCATCTCTTTTGTTGCTGTTTGTGCTGTTTAAAGTGCAAAGACTTGTCAGGTGGAATTGGGGTGAGGGAAGAAAAGAGCAGGGGCAAAGGGTGGCTGGTTGGGCAAATTCACGGAATAGTGGTCGATAGCTTAGGGGTGCCTTTGTGTGTGCTGTGCTGGGGCTTGGAGGTTGGGGAGTGAGGTGGGAGTGCAGTCTTGCTGCTAGACTGAGGAATTTGGACTTAATGGAGTCAATATAGAAGATGCTATTTTCAGTCTCTGAGGGGGAACTTAATTATTCAGAGCTGGGCTTCAGGAGATTAATCTTTCGTGAGGAGATGGGCAGCAGGGGATGGGTTAGGAGGCTGTTGTGAGGACCCTACTACTTGGTGATGTGGACCTGACTTGGGCAGGGGCAGTGGGCAAGGAAGGAAGTGAATAGGAGAGAAAACTCTGCCAGGTGAGGGGAGTAAATCTCTCTAACCCCAGCCACCACCCTGGGGTCTGTACCTGCCCTATCTGCCTGTTGCACTTCAGCCAACCCCTCAAGCTCCACCTGTCCTGGCCAAACTCAGCAGCTCCCTGAAGACTTTACTCTTTCCCCACTGCTTCTCTTCTTGTCCCCTCCTCCTGCCCAGGGGGTAGGAGAGGATCCAGGGAAAGAGACAGAAAGAAGCAAAACGCTCTACCCTGAGCGGCAGGGCCGGAGGAGGCAGTGGAGAGAGATTTCCAGGGAAGGTGACAGGCTGCAGGTGAGTGAGGCTGAGACAGGGTGGGCAAGCTCGTGCCACCCTCGGTGCCAGCCCTGTACTTGCACATCCCTGAGAGTGAGCACCTCCTTACATTTTGCACACTGGGCACCTCCCTGGCCTCGCCCCCGTCCTGGCTGTGGGGGAACTTGTAATTGGGGGAGCGCTAGTGACCTTGGAGAAAGCATTAGACTGCGAAGGGCGTAGGACCGAATGTGGAACTATTTCCTCGGAAGAAAGCCTCCCATGGGAAGCTGCCTGAAGCTGTGGGGGCGCCCACTCTTCTCCTTCCTCCCTACCCCAAGATAGCCCCTTGAGGTCTCCATGGATTCGCCAGGGTTCCGGGAGCACAGTTTGAAGACCACAGATCAAATCTCCCTTGTTCACCCCCCATCCTATCATAGAGAATTCTGAGATCCAGAGAATTGAGTACCTGACTTGTCCAAGGCCACACAGGGAGTTGCAGCCTCCCACGAGAAATCTTCAAAAAGTTCATGGAAGGGTTCACATTATCTTTTAATTGCATTTTTCTATGAACTTTTTGAAATACCCTTGTAGGTCTTCCTTTGCTTTCCTTTGGCTTATCATCTTCAGTTGTTTTATACTCTTTTTATTTATCTCCCCCTAATCTCTTCTGCCCCTCCCCCTGATGCCCCCCCTTGCCCAAAAATTAGAAATAGAGAGTTGACAGTCAAGGTC
>NW_007735117.1:49014-52171 GCF_000696425.1 Galeopterus variegatus
CCCTCCCCCTGATGCCCCCCCTTGCCCAAAAATTAGAAATAGAGAGTTGACAGTCAAGGTCGGATCTATATTTGAAGTTCGAGGTCTAATTCTGAAAAGTCCATTTATTGAGTGCCTGCTACTATCAAGCATTGTTTTAGGGGCCTTTCCATGCATTATTTTATTTAATTCTTATAGGAACCTTTTAAATTATGTCTCATTATCCCATTTTCCTGATGAGGAAACTGGGGCTCAGAGAGACCAAATAGCTTGCTTAAGTTTGCATAGTTACTAACTGCTGCTGGGAACTGAAGCCTGTCCTCCTCCATACCACACAGCTCTTCGGCCGTTTGTATTTACAGTGTGCCTTACTGTCAGGCACTGTTGTAGGTGATGACATGGTATGAACAAAGGAGACAGAAATCCTGCCAAGACCTACCCCACTTGGCCCCTGCTTGTGAGGGGGATCGGCTTGTTCTTCATAAGGTCTCCTGTCCTGGGTGTGTCTGGGCTGCCTGCTGTGGCTGCTGTGGTTTTCGGCTGTTGTTGGGATGAAATCCATGGCCCAATTCACTCCTCAGCAAGCCACATGAACTTCTTTCTGTCTGCTCCGGGACCCCTGAAGCATTCCACTGAAACTGCCCATGGCAAAGAGTGTGACTGGTCCTCCCTCCCCCACACTGTCTGCACATTTCTTTGCTTTGTCACCAGCTGTTTACTTGGGCCACCACCCCTGGCAGAACTCTGATTTGTTTCCACAATTTAGCCCTGATAAAGGCAAGTTATTTTAGTGTCCTCTGCCCTAAGCCCCAGTGAGAATTTGGACTCAATGTCTTCGCTTGTCATTTTAGACTGTTTGCCAGAGTTTACGGAAAAAAGGCCTGTATTATTAATGCCCTTGCCGGGAACAGCTGCACCGTGCCAGGTTGTCATGTGAGACCTCTGAAAAGCCCTGAGCTACAAGACCACAGCTCTCCCGGGCTCACTGGGTCAGGTGGGAAATGTGATCCTACAGAAACTGCAAACAGCCAAGGAGGGCAGAAAGCAACCTGGAAGGGACCGACCCCAGTCTCACGTAGGAGACACAACTGCCCAGTGAGCATGCCAGGGGAGCTGATTTCCATGCTGGTGCCCAGGGGCCTGCTGCTTTTTAAGGTCTTTTAGTCTGAAGTTCTTCCCCCATAAGATAAAAATGTGGATGTTAATAATCAGTTGAGTAATACTTAGAGAGCCATCATTCCTTACAGTGGACACTATCCTTGCCACTTGAAATAACTGAATTTTAATTCTCAGAACGAGCCCTTGTGGTGGGTGGGGCTTGTTATCTCCATTGAAGGAATAAAGAAAACAGCCTTGAAGAGGTGGAGTGAATGACCCACATGCAGGTAGTAAAGGGTTGAACCCAGGTCTATCTGGCTGAAAGCTCTACTCCTTTCAGGACACTGAGCCACTATATACAACATGCTATTTCTCGGACACACCACTGCTTTATCCCTGCAGTTGGTCCCAGCTCCTCTGTCTCCAGTGTTTGTCTCTACTCATCCCTCTAAACAATCTTCTGGAGTCTGGTATTCGGGTGGGGACTTGACCGGAGTTAATAGCAGCTGAGCCAGGGGCTAGTGGCGTGGATAGTTGGGCTGCAGGCCAGACCAGGAGCGAGGAAGGATGGTCCCTGGCACCATGTCCTCTATCAACTGGAATGCCTCCCTTCACTTCTTCATGCCCCGTCAAAGCTCCTTTTTAGAGACTGTGAAATATTTAGCTATGCAGAATATGTGACCAGACCAGAGCTTGTGTAGGAAGACTCTTTGGTAATCATTAATTCCATCCTGAAATGATGGACTATGAGTTATAATGTGTGTTATCTACACTTCAATCGGTAATATTAGCAATTCTCCAAATGTTAGTTACATTGGTTTGTTTCTCTTGTATGTTTTAATTCATATTACAATGCTATAACTGGGTGGTCCTTTTTTAAACAAAACATTATTTGCAAAACAGGGTATTATTTGTTTTTAAAGCTTTTGTAAATAAAGGCTTCAGAAATGTTTTCTTATTAAAAAAAAAATAGTTCCTTTTTAGTGCCAGGACCTTACCATGGAGTTTAGAGAAAATGATCTAATAACGTCACTGCTTGCTTAGAGAACCTCCACCAATCCCCGCTTCATGCAGGATAAATTGGGACAAGAAACAGTCATGTCTGGAGCAGATATCCAGTTGGAGCTCATTTCCCGTCACTGCAGCCCCACACCCTCACCCACCTCACAGCTTCTCACCGTCCCTGATCATGACAGGCCCCCTTACATGACTGAGCCTTTGCACCGCTGTTCTCTGTTTGGCATGCCTTGCTCTGCCTGGTAAACTCCTCTTCATCCTTCACAACCCAGGATTAATTTTACCTTTTCTGACTTCCTCTGGCAGAGTTGGCAACACCCCAGCCCTTAGTTTTTAATGCCTTACGTGGTTTTCCACCTATTAGTTTATGGTCTTACTCTTCCACTAAGGCCTCAGCAGTAGGGGCTGGACCCTATTTATTTCTGTATCACCTGTACTTGGGGCATCTTTGTGTGAACAAATGAATGAAGGCTCATTAATAAAACTATGTATTAAAGATGAGCTGCAGGTGGCCCCACTTTAATTGAAATTCTAGGCTGGGGGAATTTAGAGAAAGGAGAGGTGATAGGCTAAAGCTACGGAGCTATTGATTGATTGACCAGTGAGCCAGGTACTGTGTTGAGAGCATTATCGCAAGTGAGCCTCACAGCAGACTGAGAGAGGGTCCAAGAGGGGTGAAGTAATAATAGGAGGCCTTATAATTGGGGAGTGAAGCACAGGCCTTCCCTGTTCCCCAGGCTAGACTCTCAAGCTCTGTGCCTGGCCTGACTCCCATGAGAGGAGTTCCTTGGGGCAGGGCTGGAGAAAGAGCGGGTATTCTGGATAGTTCCAAAAGGAAGGGCAGGGTGTATTTTGCAGAAGAGGAGTAGAAGCAGAGATGGGAGGAAATCCAAGGCAAAGTTTCTTTCCTTACTGTGCTGCTTGAGGGTATTTTCCTGGCTGCAGCTTCTGCCTAACTGCAACTCCTGAGTATGCAACATGAGCAGGATCCAAGCATGAATTTGAAGCCAGGACCTGGACATATGGGTCATTCTGTGCCACTGGGCCTCCTGCCCATTAAATT
>NW_007735117.1:52680-55087 GCF_000696425.1 Galeopterus variegatus
GGACTCTTGTTAAAAGAGCTATTCCCAGAGAATTCAACTAAGTTGCCCTGGGTGACAGACCTTGTAAACAATGAAGATGGCCTTCAAACCTAGGTCTGAGTGGCTCACAAATTAGTACTTACTATGCCTGCATCATTTTGTCTAATTGGAGTAATAGGAAGTCCTGCTTCTTTTGCGGAGGAGGAAACTTAGGGATTGGTTACCCTTACTGGTGATAGAGAGCCAAGCTATGTATAGACCTTATAAAGAGATGGCAGGTCCCTACATTTACATTTGAAGTCATTCCTAACCTTTTCATTTTATTTTATTTGACATTTATTTGTACATATCTGTGGGGTACAGGGTGTTGTTTCAATACATGCATATAGTACACATTGGTTCTCTTAGAATAGATAGCATAGCTTTGTACCTGTTAATCTGCCACTTCCTCTCCTCCCAGCCTCTCTCCCCTCCTGGCCTCTGGTAACCATTGTTCTACTCTGTACTTCTATGAGAACCACTATTTTTTTGTTTAGACTGCACATGAGTGAGAATACACAGTATTCATCTCTCTGTGCCTGGCTTATTTCACTTAACAGAATGGTCTCCCGTTCCCTACTGTTGCTACAAATGACAAGATTTCTTTTTCTTTTTAAAAAATAGCTGAATAGTAGTCCATTGGGTATATATAACGCAGTTTTTAAAATCCATTTATTCATTGATGGGCATTTAGGTTGATTCAATCTCCTGGCTATTGTGAATAGTATTGTAGTGAACATGGAACTGGAGATGTCTCTTCAATATATTGATTTCATTTTGGTAGTTACATTTTTAGTTCTTTGAAGAACCTTCATATTGTTTTCCATGATGGCTGTACCGATTTACATTCCCACCAACAATGTAGGAGGGTTCCCTTTTCTCCACATCCTTGCCAGCATTTATTTTCTGTCTTACTGATAATAGCCAATCTAACTGGAGTGAGATGATATCTCATTGTGGTTTTAATTTGCATTTCCTGATGATTAGCAATACTGAACATTTTTTTCATGTTCCTGCAGGCCATTTGTGAGTCTTCTTTTTATAAATGTCCATTCAGGTCCTTTGCCCATTTTTTAATTGTTATTTGTTTCTTTGCTGTTGAGTTGTTTGAGTTCCTTCATACATTCTGCATATTAACCCCTTGTCTGATGTGTGGTTTGCAAACCCTTTCTCCAATTCTGTATGTTATCTCTCCACTTTTTGATAGTGTCTCTAGTTATGCAGAAACTTTTTAGTTAGATGTAATCCCATTTGTGAATGTTTGCTCCAGACAAACAAAAAATTGCCTATGCCTTTGTAGTCGCGCTCAGAAAAGCACTGCCCACTCCCATTTCATGTAGAATCTCTAGTAGTTTCATAGTTTTGGGTCTTAAATTTAGGTCTTCAATCCGTTTTTAGTTGATTTTTGTGTATGGTGAGAGATAGGGGNTGAAGCCAGGACCTGGACATATGGGTCATTCTGTGCCACTGGGCCTCCTGCCCATTAAATTCCTCCTTCCCCTGCTGCTAGGGCTTATTAGAAGTCTGAGTGTAGGCACTTAGTGCTTTGGAGATGGTCAGTTCTTGGTTTAAAATCCTGGTCTCAGGTACTTTAATTGCTAATTGCATAGCACTAAGCAAAAATAATAAGGATTCTATTTTTATAGGGGGATTAAGATCAGTGATGATGATACTGTTGAGAGCTTACTATGTGCCAGCATTGTGCTAAGTGGTTTATAACCATTATTATCTCATTTGTTCCGCTGAATACCCTATAGGTACATGCCATTATTCTGAAATCACAGATATATAACTGAGGTTCAGAGAGATTAAGTTGCTTGAGGTCATACAGTAAATACATGATGGAATCAAGTCATGGACCCAGGTATGTCATGCCTTAACCACCATACCATAGGTTCCCAATTTGCCTGATCCTAAGAATCGTTTGGGACTCTTGTTAAAAGAGCTATTCCCAGAGAATTCAACTAAGTTGCCCTGGGTGACAGACCNGAGGGTTCCCTTTTCTCCACATCCTTGCCAGCATTTATTTTCTGTCTTACTGATAATAGCCAATCTAACTGGAGTGAGATGATATCTCATTGTGGTTTTAATTTGCATTTCCTGATGATTAGCAATACTGAACATTTTTTTCATGTTCCTGCAGGCCATTTGTGAGTCTTCTTTTTATAAATGTCCATTCAGGTCCTTTGCCCATTTTTTAATTGTTATTTGTTTCTTTGTTGTTGAGTTGTTTGAGTTCCTTCATACATTCTGCATATTAACCCCTTGTCTGATGTGTGGTTTGCAAACCCTTTCTCCCATTCTGTATGTTATCTCTCCACCTTTTGCTAGTGTCTCTAGTTATGCAGAAACTTTTTAGTTAGATGTAATCCCATTTGTGAATGTTTGC
>NW_007735117.1:55167-55621 GCF_000696425.1 Galeopterus variegatus
CACCACTTATCTAAGAGGCTGTCCTTTCCCCATTGTATGTTCTTGGAAACTTTGTTGAATATCAGTTGGCTGTAAGTATAGTATATGGGTTTATTTCTAGGCTCTCTATTCTGTTCCATTGGTCTATGTGTCAATTTTTTATGCCAGTACTATGCTGTTGGTTGCTATAGCTTTATAGTATATTTTTAAGTCAGGTAGTGTGATGTCTTCAACTTCATTTTTTTAAGATTGCTTTGGCTTATATGGGGTCTTTTGTGGTTTCATACAAATTTTAAGATTGTTTTTTCTATTTCTGTGAAGAATGACATTGGTATTTTGATAGAGATTTTGTTGAATGTATAGGTTGTTTTAGGTAATATGGACATTTTGATGACAGTGATTCTTCTAACCCACGAACAGGGTATATCTTTCCAGTTATTTGTGTCTTCTTCAGTTTATTTTGCCAATGTTTTAT
>NW_007735117.1:56584-58251 GCF_000696425.1 Galeopterus variegatus
TTACTTCTAGGTATTTCATTTTTGGGGTAGCTATTGTGAATGGGATTACTTTCTTGATTTCATCTATAGATATTTTGTTATTGGCATATAGAAGCACTATTGATTTTTGTGTTTATTTTATATCCTGCTGCTTTACTGGGTTCATTTATTAGTTCTAGCAATTTTTTGTTGAAATCTTTAGGGTTTTCTATGCATATGATCATGTCATCTGCAAATAGGGATAGTTCGACTTTCTTCTTTCTGATTTGGAGGCCCTTTATTGCTTTCTCTTGCCTTATTGTGCTGGCTAGAACTTCCAGTATCCTGTTGAATAAGAGGGAGGACAGTGGGTATCCTTGTTTTTTTCCAGATCTTAGAGAAAAAGCCTTCAATTTTTGTTTGTTCAGTATGGTATTAGCTGGGGGTTTATCATGTATGGCCTTTATTGTGTTGAGGTACGTTCTTTCTATACCTAATTTGTTCAGTGTTTTTTTCATGAAAGGGTGTTGGATTTTATCAGATGCTTTTTCTGTATCTATTGATATGATCTTATGGATTTTTCTCTTCATTCTGTTGATATGATGTATCACATTTATAGATTTGCATATGTTGAACCATCCTT
Organism: Galeopterus variegatus; assembly: GCF_000696425.1. Taxonomy (NCBI): domain Eukaryota; kingdom Metazoa; phylum Chordata; class Mammalia; order Dermoptera; family Cynocephalidae; genus Galeopterus; species Galeopterus variegatus. Next base: position 57,186 of record NW_007735117.1, read on the forward strand.
GCATCCCTGGAGTGAATCCCACTCAATCATGGTGAATTATCTTTTTAATGTGTTGTTGGATTCAGTTTGCTAGTATTTTGTTGAGGATTTTCACATCTATGTTCATTAGGGATATTGGTCTGTAGTTTTCTTTTTGTTGTGTCTTTTTCTGGTTTTAGTTTTAAGGGTAACACTTCCTTTGTAGAATGAGTTTGGAAGTATTCCCTCCTCTTCAGTTTTTCAGAAGGGTTTGATAATAATTGGTATTAGTTCATCTTTAAATGTTTGTCAGAATTCAGCAGTAAAGCCATCTGATCCTGGAGTTTTCATCATTATTGGGAGACTTTTTATTACTGCTTCAATCTCATTACTTGTTACTGGTCTGTTTAGGTTTCCTAGTTCTTCATGCTACAACCTTGGTAAGTTGTATGTGTCTAGGAATTTATCCATTTTTCTTGGTTTTCCAGTTGGTTAGCATATAGTTGTTCCTAATAGTCTCTCATGATCCTTTATATTTCCGGGGTATTAGTTGTACTGTCTCCTTTTTCACTTCTGATTTTGAGTCTTCTTTTTTCTAGCTAAATGTTTATTGATTTTGTTTATCTTTTCAAAAAATCAGCTCTTTGTTTCATTGATCTTTTGTATTGTTTTTTAATTCTCTAATTCATTTATCTCTGCAGTGATTTTTGTTATTTCTCTTCTACTAATTTTGGATGTGGTTTGTTCTTGTTTTTGTAATTCCTTGAGGTGTAATGTTAGGTTGTTTTTTTGAAGTCTTTCTTTCTTGTGTAGGTATTTACTGGAATAAACTTTTCTCTTAGAACTGCTTTTGTTGTATCTTATAGGCTCTGGTATGTTGAGTTTTCATTTTCATTTGTCTCCAGGAATTTTTTAATTTCCTTCTTAATTTCTTCTTTCACCCGTTCATTGTTTAGGAGCATGTTGTTTAATTTCCATGTATTTGTACATTTTTCAATGGCCCTTTTGTTATTTATTTCTAGTTTTATTCCATTTGGTTGGACAAAAGAGTTGGTATGATTTCACTTTTTACAAATTTGTTGAGACTTGTTTTGTGACCTAACTTATG
>NW_007735117.1:58952-82341 GCF_000696425.1 Galeopterus variegatus
AATGGCCCTTTTGTTATTTATTTCTAGTTTTATTCCATTTGGTTGGACAAAAGAGTTGGTACGATTTCAGTTTTTACAAATTTGTTGAGACTTGTTTTGTGACCTAACTTATGATCTATTCTAGAGAATGGTCTGTATGTTGCTGAGAAAAATATATATTCCGCAGCTGTTGGATGAAATGTTCTATAAATGTTTATTAAGTCTAATCAGTCTACAGTGGAGTTAAACTCTGATGTTTCTTGGTTAATTTTCTATCTGGGTGATCTGTCCATTGCTGAAAGTGGGGTATTAGAATCCCCAGTTATTACTGTGTTGGAGTCTGTTTCTCCCATTAGGTCTTGTAGTATTTACTTTATATATCTTGGTGCTCCAGAGTTGGATACATATATATTTAGAATTGTTGTATCATCTCGTTGAATTGATTCCTTTATCATTATATGATGACCTTCCTTATCTTTTTTTTTACTTTCCTTGGCTTGAAGTCTATCTTATCTGATATAAGTATAGCTATTCCTACTCTGTTTTGATTTCCATTTGCATTGAAGTATCTTTTTTCATTCCTTCACTTTCAGTCAATGTGTACTCTTATAGGTGAAGTGAGTTTCTTTTAGGAAGCATATTGTTGTTTCTTGTTTTATAATCAATTTAGCTACTCTTTCTTTTAAGTGGGGAATTTAACCCATTTAAATTTATTATTGATATATAGAGACTTGTTACTGCTATTTTGTTACTTTTTTTTCTGGTTGTTTTGCAGAGCTTTTTCTCCCCTTTTTCGCTGGTCTTACTGTCTTCTTTTGTGATGAAGTGGTTTTCTCCAGTAGTATATTTTGATTTCTCAGTGTTTATTCTTAGTACATCTATTATAGTTTTTTTGTGTGTTATGGTTATCATGACTCATACAACAAACATGTTATAGTTATTAAATAGAATATTTAAAGCTAATAATGACTTAGCTTTGATTGCTAAGAAAAAGAGAAAATAAACCAAAGCCAACTCTATGCTTTGACATCATTCACCCCACTTTTTGACATTTTGTTGTTTCAGGTTATATCTTTTCATATTGCTTATCTCCTATATGGTTGTTTAATTTGCTATTATTTTGTTGGATTTGTCCTTTAATCTTAATAGTAAGGATATAAACAGTTTATTCACCACCTTTACCACATTAGAGTATTCTAAGAATATTTGTGTATTTACTTTACTAGTGAGTTTTGTACTTTCAGTTGCTTTCTTGTTACATTTTAGTGTCATCTTCTTTAAGCTTGAATAGCTCTCTTTAGCATTTCTTATAAGGCAGGTGTAGTGGTGATAAATTCTCTTAGCTTTTGTTTTTCTGGGAAAGACTTTATTTCTCCTTTGTATTTGAAGGTTAGTTTTATTGGATACAGAATTCTTGGTTGGCAGTCTTTTTCCTTCTGCACTTGAATACATCATTCCACTCTCTCCTGGCCTGTGGGATTTCTACTGAGAAATCTACTGAGAACCTCATTGGGGCTCTGTTGAATGTAATGTGTTTCTTTCCTCTCATTGCTTTCAGTATTCTTTCTTTGTCTTTGGTTTCTGATAATTTGATTATGCTGTGCCTTGGGGTGTTTCTCTTTGGACTGAATTTGTTCGATGTCCTCCAAGCTTCCTATAACTGGATGCTATCATCTTTCTCCGTACATGGGAATTTTCAGCTATTATTTTTTTATGTGTACTGTCTAGCTCTCTTCCTTTTTCATCTCCTTCAGGTACACCAATTATGTGGGGGTTATTTCTCTGGTCTATGGGTTTTTTTTGTTGTTGTCATTGTTCTGTGAAGGATTAATAGCAACCACCACCACTTACGTCCTGCCTTGGAGCTAATTTGCTGTCCTGTGGTTAATTCCTGAATTGAGGGAATCTTGGAACTTGAACTCTGTGCCTGAGCTAAATTGCTGCCTTACTTTTTCTCAGACTTGGAAAAACTTTTTGTGTGGACTGGATTTTTAACTGTTAGTCACTTCTTGGTCATGTGGCATCACCACAGATGCAATGAGGCTGTGTGGAAATTTTGGCCCAGGACTGAGTCTTTCCTGCAAATTGTATTCCCTGCAGTTCAATTTCACTGACTGGTCTCCACTGTGTGGTGCCTGTGCTGACTGGAAGGCAGATTAGCTAGCTGCCTATACTGCTCCCTGATGCACCCCTGTTGGATCATTACTCCACATCCCCTGCTGGCACTGCAAACATTGCCACATGAGTTCCCCAAGAAGACTCATCAACCTCTAGGTGATTCCTTCCTTCCATCACCTGTGGCCCCTCCCCCTATATGAGCACCAGGGGAGCTTGCAAGCAGCTTTGCTGGCCTGGGAAATGGGATGGTACACTCCAAAGTGATTTCTTTTGGGTCTTTTTGCCAGCAGCCATGGCACCCTTCTTCCCTCCAAGTAATTCACACAAAGGGTGCTGCTGCAGCCCTTCAGACTTTGCTGTGGCACCTGACAAGTTTTGATATTCAGCCATAAATGTCTTTTAAAACTCTAAGCATAGTACATGACCGTGATCTAAAAATTCAAAAACAAATATTTGAGGCCTACTCCTTGGGGAATGCAAAGGAAAATTAGATGGGGCCCTGGCCCTGATGGTGCTCACAGTCTGCTCTGTGTGGGTCACGGTTCCCACTGCTGGTCAGCGCTTGTGAAGCAAACCCTTTACTAATCCACCCAACACTGCCAGTCCCCTTCAGTTCTTCCTGAGGTGACAGGAGATAGGTCCTGTGACAGAGGATGGCTGCCCTCCTCCCCCACCCTAACTCTCCTCCCCAGACACCGGGAGCTACCTGTGGGCTGGGACTGACGTTAGTGTCCATGTCGCTCATAGCATTTAGCCTGGGATGGGGCTTCCCCTTAAAGGTACTTGATAAGCACCTGCAAGTTCATAAAGGAATCTTCCAAGGTCAAACTCCTTGTAGCTCTCTGTGGTCACTGCTTGGTGGCCCTTGGGCAGAGCACATCCTTTGTCAATTCACTATCATGAACAGCCAGTGTGACTCAATTATTATGTGCTCATAATAACCCAATGGACTTGAGAGTTAAAGAAAAAAGTCTCCTTTTTTTTTTTCTTGTCATGAGGTCACCTTTACTTATTTCATTCTAAACAAAAAAGTCATTTCCTGTCCTGTTCTCTCAAGCGTGTCAGTAGGATTGAAGGGGAGATGTAATAGTGACAAGTGAAGCTGGAAGTGGAATTAAATAGTGCTGTAAACTTGCAGAAATCATCAAGGAGTGGAGTTTTTCTCAAACAACTCAATGGGTTTTTTTTTTTCTCTTTCTCCTGGAAATAACACTTCTGTTTTTGGTGGGCAAGCACACCTCCACTCCTGCTCTCAGCCGTTGTGTTGGGTTTGATATCACAACAGTCTTTAGGATTGAGTTTCTCATCCAGTTCTCATCAGTCACAGGATTCCATTTGTATAACTGCACTGACTGGTCAGTGATGAACACATGACCAAGGTTGGGCCACTGAATGACAGGTCTTGGATACCGGTTCAACTGCACTTCTTGAGTTGCAAAGTTGTGATAACTCTGAAGCCGTTCACAGTCATTCTGCAAATTTAAGGTGGATATGGTGCTTGAGATTAAAGTCAACTCAGTAGGCCCAAAAGATGGGAAAAGCAAAAGGATGATTTCTGGTCATCTAGTTTGAATTGCTGCAATTAAGTGTGCCTGAAGTTATTTCCCTGGACTATTTATTTATTTTTAATTTATTATTTTTAAAAATTTTATTTATTTTTTATTTATCATTGTATGGTGTTTTAGAAAATAAAAGGGTCTAATTAAATAACTGTGCCTTAAAGGATTGTTTTCCACCCAGGTGTAGCAGCATTCTAGAAAAGAAAAGGATGGGCTTGGGGCATTAGATTTGAAACTTGGTTCTATCACTTTCTAGCTGTGCGGCCCTTGGAAAATCACTCAATTATCCTGAGCTTTAGCTTCCTCACCTGTAAAACAATCAACCCCCGGAGCTATGCAGAAGATGTATTATAAGAAAGAAAGCACCTAGCACAACATTCTGTGTAAGTAATACTTATAATAATAAGGACCAAACACTAGGCTCGCCACTCTCCATGCTGCTGCATACAGGCAGACACAGCTGCACTTCTTCATCAGTGTGCCCTTGTGACCTGAGCCAGCCTGCATGCTCCTTATACTTCCATGCATTTCTATGTGTTAACATGAAATTATCTTCACTCTCTAAACATCACCTCCAATACTAGAGGCCTAGTATAGCTTCACCTCAAAGAAGCAAAATACGAGCACGTAGAGTACCTTGTTGATTCAACTCCACTCAGCAAATTTTTAAAAAGAGAGAAATTGAGTAATTGAAATAGTGCCCACACTTCCTACAGCCACTCAGTCACTTTAAATTAAACCCTGCGCACATGTGCAGGTGGAGAGACGTGAGTTAGGTGTTCCCTCTGTCTCTGTAGGGTGAGCATCTCGTGTTGGATATTATCCCAGTGTTTAAACATGTGTATTTTTAGTGTAGCATGGTACTAAACTGAAGATAATTCTTTCTTCTGGTGCTCAGAAGAAGATGGTGATCTCGTCTAGGGCCAGAGTCTAACCCAGCTGTGTTGGATTCACTGAGTTAACTTTTGTATGACTGTTCAGGGTTGTATAAACAAACCACGGTTCTGTATTTTACAGGTGATTTAAAGTAGGAGGACTTTTTGTTTAACTTTCATTTGCGGCACATGAGTATCCATACAAAATAAGATCTGATTTCAACTGACTTCCAACTCAGCTTATTTTTTCATTTTATCTGTAAATATTTCAGTATTTATGTTTAGAAGATAGGAACCCTTCAAAAATAAAAACAATGACAGTATACTATTATCACATTTAAATAATGAACTAGTCCTTAATATCATCAGATATGGAGTCAGTATTCAGATTTCCCCAATTGTTACATATATGCATGTATGTGTATATGTGAGTGTGTGTGTATATATATGTGTGTGTATAATTTATTTTTAAATTTGTTTATTCAAATCAGAATCCAGATAAAGTTCCTACATTGAATAGGTCGATATGACCTTTAAGATTCTTAAAATGTTTTTAATCGATAGTTTTCCAAGGGAGGAGGACTTTCTACCCCCAACACTGATTTTAGAGCTAGCCCTGTGGGTGAGGTGTGTGGTTCCACTGTCCATCTGTGCAGAGGTGGACACAGGCCCACAGATGCTACTCTTCATAGGGGCTCATTTACTCCCAGTGCTCATACCATCTGACTTCTGGATTGTTTGGTTTTTTATTCTTAAATGAAACTATCTTTTGAGATTCATTACCTCTTTAAATATTTGAATGCCAATCTGAAGGACAAGCCAGCTGTAGAAATCCCCACTTCAGCTCTTCGTTCCCATTCGCGTATTTGCTTTTCCTGGGCTGTGCAGATAGAACATTGTGTTTTTGAAATAGTAAGAGTTTGCACATTGGCTTAATCAGAAACAATCCAGATCTTATTTTGGAATTAGGAAGGAACGTGTTAAGATGTAGCAAGCTTTGTGCTTTTCATGTTTCTTGGCCTTGGGAGGACGGTAGAGAGAGAGTAGGTGGGAAGGAGGTATTTCCTACTAAAAATAGGAACAGGATGTTTTGAAACAGACTTCAGCTCTCACAAGCCTCCCCAAATAGCTGAGGTTTTCGCAGTTGCCACAGGTGGTACTTAAGTTCCTAAGAGCTTGCTGCACACATCTATCTCTGAGTGGGCAGTGGGGTGAGCTGGGAGGACCTGAAGTAGCAAAGGCAGGAAGGCAATGGAGCTCCATCTGCAAAAAGGACCTGCCAACCAGGGACCTCTCATGAGGTCATTCAGCAATCGTAGGTGGCCCACTGTACATTGTACACTGTTGTTACTCTGCATTAAAAGTGATGGAATTCCATATTTGCTTGTACCTCTATACCCATCTGTTTTGTAAATGTTTGCACTCAAGAGTCCTTCCTGTTGGCCATTTCATACATGCCCCCCATACCTCACCCCTCTCCGCTCGGTCCCTGGTATGCTTGATTTCTCCATCAAAAGCATTTTCTACATTGTATTGTCTGTTGGTCTGGGAGGCCATCTCCACCTTGAGCCCCTGAATGCCTTCCTCACACAGCACATTTGGTCTGTGTGCTGTTTCAAGGGGGTCTGCCTGCAGGATTGGGCGTTGGCTGTGTTGGGGGAGGAGAGGTGGGAAGGCGGAGGCTTTCTTGGGGAAACTTGTTTTTAGAGACATGAGACATGAAAAATAGTTAAATAACAATACAAAATGGAAGGCATAGAATATCAGAGGAGGCAGGCAAGACTGCCCAACCTCCCCACTGTACAAATGACACCACCTAGTCCTGACCTTGACAGTACTCTGCAGTTTATCAAGCACTACCACGTTTTCTCTCATGCCATGAACAGGGTATCGTTACCCCCTGTTTTGCAGATGACAAAACTGTGGCTTAGAGGAGTAGAATGACTTGCCAAAGGTCACCCAGCAAGTAGTGGTAGAACCAGGACTGGAGCCCCGTCTTCTGATTCTAAATCTGATGTCCTTTCTACCCTTCGTCATCTGTCCCAGGATGGTACTGGGGCCTGGAAAGGAGAAAGGACTCATTCAGAACTGCAGGTGTGATTCTGAACGATATGATGTGACTTGAGACAATGCCAACAATGCTGAGCAGTGCATGTGGACAGTGAATGAGGAGGGAGAAGCAGAGGAAGAACTAAATTAAGCTGTTTATATCTTCTAAGCCAGTGCTGTCTGATGGAAAGCAAGCCACAAATGCAGGCCACATATGTAACTTTCAAATTTGAAATAGCTCTGTTAAACAAGTAAAAAGAAACAGATGAAAAGAATTTTAATAATATATTTTATTTAATCCAATATATCCCAAATATCATTACTTTATCACATACTCAATGTAAAAAAATATCAATCAGACTTATTACATTCTTTTATTCCATATGAAATCTTCAGATTCTGGTGTGTATTTTTACACTTACAGCATATCTTGATTTGGATTAGCCATGCATGTGGCAAAGTTCTAAGAATTTTCCATGTATTATTTCACATATTTCAACAATCATGTGAAGAGTTTATTATAATACTACCTCCTTGCTGAGAGGTTAGGTAACTTGCCTGGGGTTACAAAGCTGGAAAGTGACAGAGCTGCATTCTGCCCTGGGTCTGACCTGCTCTTCCCACTGGCAGACTGCCAGCCCCTTGAGGAAGGAAGAATGGGGAGAATTGAATAGGTGGAAATGACCAGTGGCCTTGATGCTATGATACACCCCTGAGGGTCGAGCTGCTACTGGTGTTGATACTATTGTGTGCCATGGAGAAGGGGGCCAGGCAAAGCAGGGGTAGCTAATTTCCAGATCATTGTTAAACTTGCTCCTGAGGTGCTAGCTGACAGATCATAGGGAATATAGGGAGCCATTTTCTTCAAGGGCCTATGCTAAAGTTAAGGGAGTCCTTTCACTAGGCACAGAGCCTCTCTCAAGGGACGTGGGGCCATTAACACCACTTTCCTTTTAGAACCTATGTGACCTTTAGGTTATTATGCATAGAAAGAGCTCAGCTATGGGCCGGCCTATGGCTTACTTGCGAGAGTGTGGTGCTGATAACACCGAGTCAAGGGTTAAGATCCCCTTACCGGTCATCTTTTTTAAAAAAAAGAAAAGAAAGAGCTCAGCTATGCCAGGGCCAGGCAGTTGCTGGAGGTGAATAAATGTGTTTGCTTTCCCAAGGTGGGAGACCCAACAGGGTAAGCCCTGATCTACCCTTTTCAAGGAAGTCTGCCATATTCTAGTGGGGGAGAAGTGGATTGGGAGAGCCATGTGCCTGCTCTGCAGACAACCAACTTGCAGGCCAAGTTTGTTTTTCCTGTTTTATTCACAAACATTGCAACAGCAGTTAGATATACTCTAACCATTCTGGCATCCTTATACATCAGTTTTACCCGGCTGCCCGCCCCCTTAAGAAGGAAAAAACAAACCTCCTCAGAAGTTGGATGGTTGGTGTTAGAAAAGCAGATGTATTCAGCTGAAGGAGATGGTAGGCTATCCCATCTCAAAGGTTTGCATTTACTGAGGAGTTTTTAAAGGAAGGGTTGAGGGAATGGAATGTGGGAGGTGAAAAGCAGGAGAGCAGGAGATGGGTCAGATGTCTATGGGTCAGATGCAAGGTCTTGCCAAGGCCTCATCTGGTTTCTGTTCTCATTTTCGCTGTTATCTCAGGACCTTGCAAGATTTTGATTTGTGCCTAAAGTCAGCTTCAGTCATTTGGTCTTGATCATTTCTCAAAACTCTACAAGTCTCAAAGAAAGAACTATTAGCTTTGCAAAGAAGTAATGAGCTTCTCAGCCTTGTTTTCCTACTTAGCGAGTGAGATAAGAAAGTCAGGGGATGGGAAAGAGAGTGGAGAGAAAAAAAACTGTCCTTTTAAAAATCCTACCCCTCTCCACAGCTCAGGCAGTATTAGGTCCCAACATGGCTTCAGTCCTGCTCACTCCAACATCAGCGCTCACTTTACAATGTTGCCTTGCAGTCATTGTTCATGTATGAAACAAGTTTTTAATGTAATTTTAGTGCTGTTGAAAAGTTTATTTTGTTTTTGCCCTATCATAAAATTTTGTTTCCCATCTTTATAGTACTTGTAGTATGTGGATGGCTTCATAGGATATCACGGAATTCAGTATCATAATTTGAGTGTTTCTGTGGGTAAGTATTTAGGTTGTTTCAGAATGTCTTCACATTAAATTTAATGCAATAGCATGAAACCACATGCTCATGTTTCTCTTCAATTTTTGAACTATATCTTTATAATAAATATCCCAGCCTTTTAATTTCTCGGCTAGAAAGCTGCACACATTATGTGTTGGCTGTTCTGAGGGGCTGCGTCTGGTTTCTTGAGGGATTGCTTCCATCGTCCCACCACAACTGGTATGTGGGCACACCAGTTTTGCCACAAATCACCATGGCTGGCTGGTCTGATGGTAATGGGTCATCAGAACTTATTAACATTAGTGTCACTGAAGTTGGTATACAACTCTCACTGTTAAATTTGGCTCAAAGAGGGCCGGCCCGTGGCTCACTTGGGAGAGTGTGGTGCTGATAACACCAAGGCCCTGGGTTCGGATCCCATACAGGGATGGCTGGTTTGCTCACTGGCTGAGCATGGTGCTGACAACACCAAGCCAAGGGTTAAGATCCCCTTACCGGTCATCTTTAAAAAAAAAAAAAATTTTGGCTCAAAGAAAAAGCTTTGCTACAGTCATCTAAGGTAAACTGTGTCAAGCATTTGTGTGCACTTTCCCACTTGCCTCCTGGAACCCCACTTACATAACCAACAGGAATGACACCAGCGGCTACAGTCAGCAAAGGGCTTCCTTCCCTGGACAAAGGCTGGTTAAACAGTTTTTCTTTGCAGACTTATGGTGAGGGACAAATCCAAAGACCCGCAACCTTCCAGCTGGCCACAGTGCTTCTCTGAGTCCAGACTTGACCTCCATAGGAGCACAGAAGCAGGGCAGAACCCCACTCTGAATTGTCTACAGCCCAAGGAGAGGGTGCCCTGCACATTCCCTTCCCTTCCCACAATTGCACATGGATCTGTCACAAACTTTGGAATCAGATGTGTGATAGTGGACAAATTAATCTGTCTTTGCTTCATTTCTTAATCTAAAATGGGGATGACAGTGGTGTCTCCTTTATGATATTGCTGTGAGGATTAACTCTGTTGATACTTGAAAAGTGCTGAGAACAGTGCTGGTGTGTAATTAGTACTCATTAAATGATATAAATGTGGGTTTGAATCTTACTTCCAACAGTTTCTAGAGGCCTGCTTTGGGCAAATTACTGACCTTTCTCATGGTAAAGTGGGATCATAGCACCTGGCTCACAGAGGTGTCAGGGGTGGGGTGTGTGTGTGTGAGATAATGTGCAAACAGCATGGGGTGCGGTACCCTGCACATAAAGGGCCCTTTATAAATGTAATGAAAAGAAAGTGGTTTTTTAGTTTTATTTTCTACTCTACAAAAGGGAGAGCTTTTTTCCACTTAGATTGGTCTAAACTGCAGTTTTGATGCAATTAGCTCTTAGATTTTGACCATATTTGTTGTTATGGTATATTTTAAGTCTACATTGTAGATTTGGGGACATCATGAAACAGATGGGAAGCAAATCAACGTTTTTATGCGTCGGAGCTTTTAACAAATCTTTTCTGAGGTTTATGAGTGCACTTTTTCACAGAGAGAGGGTGATACTTTATATAGTTATTAATTTAGTGACTCCCCCTCACACTTGGTGTCAAAAGGAACCTGTCTATGGAAGGTGTCAAGTGTTTCTTTATGCCCAGCATCACTGATCAAAATTGTCTAAATGGTAAGAGTAAAACATTCTTTAGGAAATGCAAAGAAATGACCAAAGAGGCCCACACAGCTCACCCGTTCCTTTTCCTCTTCTCTATCCACCTCCTCGTCATCTTCATGACTGAGTTGAGATGTGCCTCCCCAGGCAGACTTCCCAAACCATCCAGACTGGGTGCTGGACCCTCCGCATGGTTACCCACTCTGCAGCTGTGATTTCCTCTTCCCTCTGGAGGCAGACACCTCCAGTGACCACCCCATATCCTCTTTACCCAGGACCTGGCCTGAACATCAGAGCACTCCAGAAGTATTTTTGGCTGGGCGGATGAACTAGTAGAAATCTACCTGTGATGCTGCTACAAGAGTGTGTGTAACGGCATGAAGATCTACAGTGCGGGGCACGTGGAAGGTAAGTGCCGTTATCTGCGGGGGCCGAGGAGAAGCGAATGCAGTAACTATGTCTGGAAATTGCCAAGGATTTGCCCTTGCTTATGTGGCCTCATGCTCTGTGGGATTTGGCTGTTCCCTCATTCCAGCTCTTTTTCCCCCTAAACAGCTTCTCTCTTTCACCATCTTGCCAGCTCCTATCTGTGCCAATTACCTAGGATTTTTGCCTAGGATTCAGGCTGAGGAAAGTTCTGTGGTGTGTCTGTTCCTGATTTTTGGGTAGAGTCTAGACTCTGGGCATATCAGCAGAAAGGATGAATGCTTCCTTCTTCAACCCTCATGCCCTGTGGGTTAGAGAGGGGCCGGAGCCCCACTGGCTTTCTTTGGAGGGTGGTACTTGGTGGAGTGGGGTTCTAGGCAGGTGTGGGAATAATGCTGGTGTAAAATGAGTTTTGCTATTCAGATGTGGCCTGTGAAGCCTTCTGCCTTGTCACTGATCATCTGGGAAGTACAATCTAACTTAATAATAGCATTCTTTACTGAGCACCTGTTGTAAGCTAGACAACGTACAGGAGTTTCACATATAATTTTTGAAGTACTCATACTTTCAGGGCCAGTGTGAGTCCCCAACATCTTCTGAGAAGCTTGGCCAGATACTGAAGTTAGAAGCAGGACACAAAGATAGAAGGAGAATTTGAGAGGAGGCAGGAACTCTGGATTCTACTTTGGCTCTGTCACAAACCAATAATGTGGCTTTGTCTGCTGGAGGTCCTCAGTTTTCTTGTCTGTAAAAGTGGGATGAGGAGAGTTAGACCAGATGCTTTGTGAATTCTCTTCCATTTCATACCCTCAGTGTGTCTACTCCAAACAGCTTGCCCCTCTCCCTTGCCTGAGCTACTTTTGAATTCATGTCAGAATCATACAGTTTAGTAGCACTGTGTTCTGAGTAAGTCTTCTTTCCTAGTGATACTCTGATCTCCTAGTGACAAAGACTTTATATTGTTCTCTTAAATGTGTTCTAACCTTGTTCTACCATGCTTGTGTAATATGAGGCTGCTGCCCTTGTGTGTGAGGCCCTGAAAAATCTTGCAGTACATGTGTTTATTTTGGGACAGTTGTTTCCAGGCCTGGATCTTCAGTCTATCTCATACTGAAAACTAAAATTAGTTTTCAGAGCCACTTTCAAATTACTTGCACTTTAGATGTGATAAAGTTCTACTTATCCATCTTGCTTCTTTTATTGTTAGTATGTTTTGTGTCCTGACTGAGAAATCTTTGTGTCTGACGAGGCTATGAAAATATTCTTCTACATTTTCTTCTAGAGGCTTTATTGTTTGAACTTTCACATATAGGTGTGGTATTCACTTCAAATTAACTTTATGGGTACAGTGAGATAAAAGTCAGTGTTTGTTTATTTTTCTGTATAGGTATCCAGATACTTCAGAAACATTTATTAAGAAGACTTTCTTTTCGAGTGAGATAAAAGTCAGTGTTTGTTTATTTATTTTTCTGTATAGGTATCCAGATACTTCAGAAACATTTATTAAGAAGACTTTCTTTTCCCCACTGAAATGCATTTCAGTACCACTGTAAAAAGTTGTCTGTATATGTGTGGGCCTGTTTCTGTATTCTGTTCTCTTTCATTGATCTATTTTGTCTGTCCTCCCACCAATAACACATTGCCTTGAACATCAATAACACATTGCCTGGATTACAATAAGTCTGGTACAGTAAGTTGTTTAACTTTGTTCTTCCCTTTTAATATTGCCTTCGTTATGCTAGGCCCTCTGTATTTCCTTATACATTCCACCAATAACACATTGCCTGGATTACAATAAGTCTGGTAAAGTAAGTTGTTTAAATTTGTTCTTCCCTTTTAATATTGCCTTCGTTATGCTAGGCCCTCTGTATTTTAAGTTGTTTAAATTTGTTCTTCCCTTTTAATATTGCCTTCGTTATGCTAGGCCCTCTGTATTTCCTTATACATTTAGAGTCAGCTTGTTAATTTCTACAAAAAAGCTACTGGGGTTTGTATTGAAAGTGCATTGAAGCTATAGGTCAAATTATTAGTCAGTGTTCTCCAGAGAAACAGAAACAACAGAAACACACACATATATACACAGACACTTAAAAATTGACTCATGGAATTATGGAAGCTCACAAATTCCAAGATCTGCAGTTGGCAATTTGGAGACCCAGGAAAGCCAATGGTGCAGTTCCAGTCTGACTTTGAAGGCTTGAGAACCAGGAGAGCTGATGGTGTAGTTCTAGTCCAAATGCCAGCACTCTGAAGACCCAAGAAGAACTGATGTTTCAGTGTAAGTCTGGAGGCAGGATAAAACCAATGCTCCAGGTCAAGGTAGTCAGGCAGGAAGAACTAACTTCTTCATGGGAGGCTCAGATGTTTTGTCCTGTTCAGGCCTTCAACTGATTGGGTAATACTCTCTCACGTTAGGGAGGGCAATCTGTTGTACTTAGTCTACTAATTCAAATGTTAATCTTATCCAAAACATCCTCATAGACACATCCAGAATAATGCTTGACCAAATATCTAGGTACCCTGTGACATAGACAAGTTGACACATAAAATTAGCCATTATAATCAGTTTGGGAGAGGATTGACATTTTAACAAAGTTGAATCTTTTAATTTATGAGCATGGTATATATCACTGCTTATTTAGGTAGTTTTCAGTTAAAAGTCTTGCCTGTCTTAAATATGCTTCTTGGCATTTGATGTTTTGCTATTATAAATAGTATATAAAACATATTTTCCAATTATTTGTGAACTTTTACTTTTAAAGAATTATAATGAAAAATTTTTAGGAGAAGGATAATTCCAAATCCATCAGACAGCAATGAAATTTAAGAACTTCCATTGTGGACATAACCGTAAATCATGACTGAAATATCCTTTACGTCTGTATGCTACTTTATCATTGCCAAAGCATTTCCTTCCTTTGGTCCTCACAAGGGTTCTCAGAAAGAGATGGAGGAGCTATTATTATTCCTACTTACAAATAAGGAAATTTGGCTTCAGGAATATTATCTAAAAGTCCTATGACTAGCAAATGTCAGAGCTAGCCCCAGAACTCAGACTTTTCCTAAGAGAGAGATCCTGCTCCTGATACCAAAGTCATTCTATATAAAGATGGCCTTTCATGATTATTACTGAGAACACACCTAAACGGGGCTCAGCTTTATGGAGGACCTCCTGCCTATGGCCTCCATAGACTGTGGAGGAGGAGGAAGACAGCAGAGGGAGAAAAGTGGACCAAGGTAATTATATATAAGATGGTAGAGTGGAGAGGGAAAACAGGGCCACTGTTAGCCCACAGAGCACTTTTGTGTCTTTTAGGAAAAGGTGCCCTTGCAGCCACAGCCACATGCCTTTATGCAGTCAACAACTTGCACAATCATATGTGGCATCCCAAACCAGAGGGAAAACAACAAATACAGAAACCTTAATTATTTGGTAATTAATTAAGGATGAGGAACCTTAACTAGTGGGTACTTTGTTTCTTTCCTTTTGGGAAATTCACCAGAAGTACTTCCAGGATGATTCAAAGCAAAGGGATGAAACTGTTTTTCTTTTCTCTCCCCTTTACAACCTTTCTGCCTTCTATCCTTTTCTTTCCTGCTCTTCTTCCCTCCATTTCTCAGCACTTATTGAGGGCCAGACCCTGAAAAAGTACTTCCAGGATGATTCAAAGCAAAGGGATGAAACTGTTTTTCTTTTCTCTCCCCTTTACAACCTTTCTGCCTTCTACCTTTTCTTTCCTGCTCTTCTTCCCTCCATTTCTCAGCACTTATTGAGGGCCAGACCCTGAAAATGCTGAGACAAATAAGGTGGCCTCTCTACCTAGGAACTTGTAATTCTTATAAACTTTTTTGACTGCCACCAACAATAAGTAATACATTTTATTGTATTGTGGTTACTTTTTTAAAAAGTTCTTATTTTTTAAGAATTAAATTGAGGCAGAAAAACAAAACCTCCCATTTTTTGTGTGACTAGGAAACCAGCTGATGTAATCCAAAGACAGGCTTGCAACATGTAAAGTCCCCACCCCTGCTTACTGAATATAAAAAGTTCTTATTTTTTAAGAATTAAATTGAGGCAGAAAAACAAAACCTCCCATTTTTTGTGTGACTAGGAAACTAGCTGATGTAATCCAAAGACAGGCTTGCAACATGTAAAGTCCCCACCCCTGCTTACTGAATACCTCATGCTTGCCCTAATAAGAAGACATTCATTATCTCCCCAAACCAGGAAACTGAACTATATAAAAGAAACATCCCTGCAGTGCTGGGAGCTCAGCCTTTGTGATATGAGTTTGCTGAGCTGGTGCCAGCATCAATAAAGTCTGCTTCCTGCTTCAAGCCTTGGTGTCCTGCCACTCCTTGCAAGTTCACCATAACATGCTGTAGCATTTCTGGGGGCTCGTCTGGGATGGCAGAGATGGTGGCTTGACCACCTCCCTTGTCTCTGGGTCTTGGCCCCTGGGACACTCGTCAATGTGTACTGCACATGGGTGCCAATGAAGAGTGGGAAAGACCTCACCTGGTAGACACAGGGGTCAGACCCTGAGCTCAGTGGGACCCAAAGAGGCACAGGAACCAGACGGAGAGCCCCACCTGACTGACAAGATAAAGACCTGGGTCCCCGTAGATTCCTACTCCCAGGAGAGTAGAAGGGGAGCTTGATCAACTCCTGAAGGGGAGAATGTCTTACTTAGCACTCTGTCGAACACAGGAAACCACATTCTCTGGTCAGGATTTTGGTAATTCTTGGGTGGTGAATGAACATGTGTGACTGTATTTGAGTGAGTGAATTGAGTGTGGAGTCCTGATCCATGGGTCTGTGGCGAACCTCATATGGCTCAGGGTGACTCCCTCCAGAGAGAGGTCCTGACAGGGGATTATACCGTCTCACCAAAGCCAAGAGGCACCTGAAATATCACCAAGAGATGAACAGCTGGAGATTGACAAAGTGATTGAAAAGAGTGTTGCGACACCAATCATGGGTGGGAAAATATGGGAGGAAGAGCCAGCAAGAAAACTCCCCTTGCCTGTATGCTGAAGAATTCCAAAAAGGGCTTCTCTGGTGACTATGGTGTCAAATTATCTCCTGATAAATCCAGGACATTCTGTGAAATAGATTGGCCATCTTTCAATGTAGGATGGCCCTCTGAGGGTTCTTTTGACCTCCCCCTCATCTGTCAAGTCAGATGGTTTATTACTGGCCAGCATGGTCACCCTGATCAATACTCCTATATTGATTCATGGGAGGATTTAGTTCATTCTCCGCCTTCCTGGTTAAAGGCCTGCATGGAAAAACACTGCCAAATCCTCCTGGCCTAAGCAACATCGGTCCCAGGTCAGAATCACCCCCAGAGGTGACCACTACATGCTGCACCCTAGCCAGCCATCCTACCCTCAGATCCAGAAGAACTGCCACCTCCTACATGACCAGGCTAACTGCTCCACGTCCCCCATGGTCCCTGATGCCGCCTTCCACTCTGGTGGTATCCCCAACATGTCCTCCTGACCTGTCAGATAGGACAACTTTGTTCCCCACGTCTCTGGAAACCCCACTGCCACCTACCCTAACTCCATATGGTCCAAGCCAGACCCAGCCTTCAACTGGGTCATCATGGGGGATGGCTCTCCAGATGCCACTCTGAGAGACTCAAGGTGCCCTATACTATGATCAGGATGGGCACATGCAAGGGGGAAACCTCACCTTCATCTCTCAGCCATTCACAACAACTGACCTTCTGAATCATAAGCCCACATATACTGAAAAGCCCCAGGCTGTGTTTGATCTGGTCCAATCCATAATCCAAACTCACTGGCCTACCTGGATAGACTGCAGGCAGCTCCTAATGACTCTATTCAATTTAGAAGAGTGGTGCTGAATCAGCCAGGTGGCTGTAAAATGGCTCCAAGATCATGCCCCAGCTGGGACACTAAATGCCCAAGCATATGCCCAGACCCATTTCCCTGATGAGGATCCACAATGGGACCCTAACATAGATCAGGGCCTACAAATGCTGGAACAATACCAAGAGGGAAAAAGCTGACCAACATTAGCAAGATATCTGAGGTCCTCCAAAAGGCAGATGAAAGCCCCAGTCAGTTCTACGAAAGGCTCTGTGAGGCATTCCACCTTTACAGGCCCTTTGATCCTGAACAGCCTGAGAACCAGAGGATGGTCAATGCTGCTTTTGTGTGACAGGCACAGGGAGATATCCACCAGAAACTATAAAAACTGGAAGGATTTGCTGGCATGAATGTTACTCAACTCCTAGAAATTGCAGCCAATGTGTTCGTCAACCAGGTCCAAGAGGCCTGCTGTAAGGCAGACAAGAAAATGAAAAGGTTGACCTCCTAGCCACCACACTGGTCAAAAAATCAGGATCCCCAAAAGGGCCCCAGGGCTGGGGCTGAAGGCCAACCAGAGGACAACCATAGGGCATACCCAGTCCCAGACCACCCCTGAGGCCCAACAAATGTGCCTACTCTCATGAAGATGGACATTGGAAAAATGAGTGTCCCCAATGCCTAACCACCACTAAAGGCCAATTCCAGACCCTGAAAAGGGGACAGGCCTTCCAAGGATACCAAAACCCAGAAAAACCAGCCACCAAAGTACCCCAGCAAGATTTCATTGGCTTGGCTGGACTTGAACAATATGAAAGTGAATAGGACTGACTGGGCTCCCTTCCCCTGGGCCCCTAGGAGCCCTTGGTCCAAATGATGGTAGGGGGCCAACCCATAAACTTCATGGTGGATACTGGAGCCAAACATTCGGTAGTCATATGGCCTATTGGACCTTTCTCTAAGAAACAGACTAGCATAGTCACGGCCACAGGGAGCCGACAGAACATACCTTCTTATAGCCCAGAAGATGCAGCATAGGAAGAAGAGAGGTCATCCACGAGTTTCTCTACCTACCTGACTGTCCAATACCCCTACGTGGATGAGATCTACTAAGTAAGTTACAGGCCCAAATAACTATCTCAAAGACTGGAGAAGTATCTCTAACTCTGGGAGATTCAGAAGCTCAGATTCTGTCCCTCACTGCCCCACAGGGGGAAGAATGGGGGTTGCTTAGCTTAGAGGCCACAACACCTACATTGCTGGAGCTTCCCTTCTGAGTGCCTGGAGTCTAGGCTGAAGACAACCCAGCAGGTCTGGCCAAGGACAATTTTCCCAGTCCTGGTGGAACTGAAACCAGGAGCAGCACCAGTCTGGTAAAAACAATACTGTATCCCTTGACAGGCTCAGCAAGGGGTACAAAAACATCTAGGCAGACTCCTCAGGTATGGTCTCTTAAGGCCATGCCAGTCCTCCTGGAACACACCCCTACTGCAAGTTCAAAAGCTGGGACCAATGAATTTTGACCAGTACAAGACCTCAGGGCAGTCAACCAAGCAACCATCACCTTGCACCCTGCCGTTCCTAATCCATACATGCTTTTGAGCTTAATCCCTGCTGATGCCACTTACTTCACCTGTCTAGACCTTAAAGATGCCTTTTTCTGCATCAGACTGGCCCCCCCAAAGTCAATCCATCTTTGCTTTCCAATGGGACAGTCCTGAAGGAACCCAAGGACAATGAATTTGGACACGGTTGCCTTAGGGATTTAAGAACTCCCCAACCATTTTTGGCACGAGCCTGGCTTCCAGCCTGCAGGCTTTCCAAGTCAAACAAAGTGGATGTCTTCTGCACCAATATGTTGATGACCTGTTACTGGCAGGGAAAACCCACCAAGAATGTATGAAAGGGACTGAACTCCTTCTCAGCTTACTTTGGGAAAAAGGATATAAAGTATCTGAGAAAAAGGCCCAAATATGCCACAAAAAAGTCAAATATTTGGGGTTCCATATCGCCCAATGACAACACCAGCTGAGACCAGAGCATAAACAGGCTGTCTGTTCCATCTCAACACCCGACACATGAAGACAGGTTTGAGAGTTCCTAGGGGCAGTGGGATTCTGCAGGATCTGTATCCCCAACTTTGCAGTACTGGCCAAACCTCTATATGAAGCAACCAAAGGTGGGGAAAAAGAACCCCTAATCTGGGAAACAGCTCAACAAAAGGCCTTCATGGACATAAAAAGGGTACTTCTAAGTGCTCCAGGACTGGAACTGCCTGACTTAGAAAAACTCTTCTTTCTATACGTCCATGAAATACAAGGTACTGTAGTGAGAGTTCTAACCCAGCTTCTGGGATCCTGGCACTGCCTAGTGGCATACCCTTCAAAACAGCTGGACACAATGGCCTGAGGTTGGCTGACCTGCCTCTGAGAAGTAGTAGCCATGGCCCTTCTAGTTGCTGAAGCTGACAAGTTAACCCTGGGACTAGAAACTACCATGCGGGTGCCCCATGCTGTCCTCACCCTGTTGGATTCTAAAGGACATTACTGGCTCACCAATGCCCAAATAACTAAATATCAAGGAATGTTATGTGGAAATCCTTACATCCATCTGGAAACAGTTAAAACTCTCAATCCTACTATACTGTTGCCACTCGGACCTGGAGCCCCAGATCATGATTTCATAGAAGTGCTAAATGAAGTGTTCTCCAGCTGACTGGACCTCAAAGATCAGCCTCTCCCAGACCCTGATGTTGAATACTACACAGATGGGAGCAGCTCTGTCATCAACGGCCAACACCAGACAGGGTATGCCGTGGTCACTCTTGACTCCACCATCTAAGCCAAAGTCTTGCCTATGGGGACCTCAGCCCAGAAAGCTGAATTAATCACCTTCACCTGTGCCTTGCAGCTGGCAGCTGGAACTAAAGTCAACATTTACAGACTCCAAGTTTGCCTTTACTCCACGTACACAGAGCCTTATGTAAGGAACAGGGCTTAATCACCTCGACAGGCAAAAATATAAAATACCAAGAAAAGGTCCTAGAGCTCCTAGAAGCAGTTTCGGCTCCTAAAAAAGTGGGGGTCATACACTATAATGGCCACCAAAAGGGAAATAGTCCCCAGGGTACACAGAGCCTTATGTAAGGAACAGGGCTTAATCACCTCGACAGGCAAAAATATAAAATACCAAGAAAAGGTCCTAGAGCTCCTAGAAGCAGTTTTGGCTCCTAAAAAAGTGGGGGTCATACACTATAATGGCCACCAAAAGGGAAATAGTCCCCAGGCCAAAGGAAACCGCAAGGCAGACCTAGCAGCCAAGTTAGCCACTATGGGCCTGCCTCCCACATCAGGAGGCCAACAAGAATTAATAACCTCCCTGCTCCCAGCCTCTCTGCCCAGCTGGACCCCTACTTACATGCCCCAGGAGGTAACCTGGCTCAAAACAGAAAATGGAACACTTCTCCTGGAAGGATGGTGGAAACTCCCTGATTGATGGGTTGTCATCCCTAATACCCTGGCCCCAGTTGTAGTTAAACAGTTCCATGAAGATTCCCATTTTGGACAAACAGCCATCCAAAACCACTTTGGGCCGCTACTTCCATATTCTGCATCTTGACAGTTTGACCTGGACCATCTGCTCGTGATGTGCTATGTTTGCACACAACCATCCCAAGTCACACTTGAGTGTCCCTCTGGGAATCCAGGCCATGGGTGCAACTCCTTTCAAAAATCTTGAAGTGGACTTCACTGAAATGTCCCGGTCTCAAGGCTATAAGTATCTCCTCATCTTGCTGTGCACCTATTCCAGTTGGGTTTTCCTACCCGAACTGAAAAGGCCCATGAAGTGGCCCTAGTACTCCTGCAAGAAATCATCCCATAGTTTCGACTGCCTCTAGTCATTGGCTGTGTGCACACAACCATCCCAAGTCACACTTGAGTGTCCCTCTGGGAATCCAGGCCATGGGTGCAACTCCTTTCAAATATCTTGAAGTGGACTTCACCGAAATGTCCCGGTCTCAAGGCTATAAGTATCTCCTCATCTTGCTGTGCACCTATTCCAGTTGGGTTTTCCTACCCGAACTGAAAAGGCCCATGAAGTGGCCCTAGTACTCCTGCAAGAAATCATCCCATAGTTTCGACTGCCTCTAGTCATTGGAGCCGACTATGGACCAGTGCTTGTAGGTAAAATTCTTCAACTGATAGCCTGGAATTTAAAAATTACCTGGAAGCTATACACTGCTTATTGACCCCAAAGTTCAGAAATGGTCAAACACATGGACAGAACCATAAAAACTCACCTCAGGAAGTTATGCAAAGAAACGCAGTTCCACTGGAACAAGATCCTTCTCATGGTTTTGTTCCAGGTCTAATCTATGCCCACCAAGTGCACGGGCTTCTCTCAACCCTTTTGAAATCCTCTACGGAAGGCCTCCCCGTCTTGTCAAGAGTATTCAAGGTAATCAGATGGAGGTCGGACATGTAACTTTACAACAACTCCTAGCTCTAGTGGGTAGGAGAATGACTCCCAATGAGCCTTAACCCCTCTGTACACCTCTACAGGCCTGGAACCTCCGTTTGGGTAAAGGAATGGAATGTTCAGCCACTCAAAGTGTATTAGTCCATTTTTGTTGCTTATCACAAAGTACACTGAACTGGGTGATTTATAAAGAAAATGAAATTTATTGCTTACAATTTCTGAGGCTGGGAAGTCCAAAGTCCATCTGCTGGTGGTGACAGTGACCCAGGGGTCTCACATTGCAAGATGGTGGAGGCAGAGAGAGCAGAGAGGGAGAAAAAGACAGACTCTCCCCTTCTTTTCAAGCCCTCAGAACCAGGCCCCTGACAACCATTTTTAATCAATTCACTACTGCACAGTCCTACACCCCAATCACCTCTTCAAGCCCCCCCCCCCTTACAATTACCATAATAGGATTTCCCACCCTCTTTACAGTCACAGTGGGAGCTTAGTTCCTAATACATTAAACTTGGGAGACACAACTCAAGCTTTAATGAGTTTTGGAGGGGGGGCATAATTCAATCCACTACACAAACTCCTACAGAGGGGACATTTTACTGTTCTGTTTTCTATCCCTACTACAGTCAAGGTAGCTGAGGTCACTCCGTGGATACATCACAGCAGACTCAAACCAGCCATGACTGCTTGAGACTGCATTCCTCACCCCACTTCACCCTACAAGCTGACTCTCTGGAAACAAGGACCCGGACCTGCCTTGGAAACCCCAGACATCAGCCTTGCTCTAGTCACTCCAGGGGCTGACTAGTCTATGTATGGCAGAAGCTGGAGGATCTCCAGGCAAGAAATAAAAATTATCACTCCTGCTGAAGTTGCTGGAATTTGCTTTCTGGGACTGACGATACTCTTTGTTTTACTTTTCAGTTGTATATATCACATCATCTCTTATCCTTGTTAACTAACTTGGAGACCCCTAGGCAGACCGTAACTTTCACAGGTCAGATCCCCTATGATAGCATTGGCCTGCTACACCTCCACCTCCTGATGTTGACCCTTGAGGTCTCTCTCACAAACTCCACTGGGCTGGGGAAATGGCCCTCACCTGGTCCACCACTTAACTTTTTCGAACTTTTAGATAGTGATGAATGGGTACCTATATGTAAATGGCAGGAAGGTTGAGGGCACTGCCTGCTGTCTGATGGAATTGGAGTCCAGGGTACCCAAGGGTCAAATGGAGTTTTTTCTGCTCTGAAAACCCACAACCTGACCAAACATGAGAACAACTCCTGGTACCCACTACTCAGTCTTCCCCCAGGGCTCCTCCTCTCATAGGCCTATCCCTCTGTCTCTACAACAGCCTCAGAGCTTCCCTCCAGGACACACCCACAGTCAGCCAGAACCTGTTCATACACCTGGCAGAAAGCATAGTCCAGACCCTAAATGTGTCAAACTGCTGGATATGTGGGGGGCCCCTAATGAGTGAAAACTGGCCATGGAGGGGATCTAGCCTAGTAGTTCCTGAAATCCTCCTATGGAATGGGACCATAGTCCCACGGGACTCTGGCCCCCCTTGCAGCTGGGTCCTGTCCTCAGAGGTCATCGGACCAAACTGCCTAAGTAGACAGGGCCAAAGTTTCACCCAATGGGTTGGAAAAACCTTTTGCCAACAGGTGTACTCCTTAAATAAAACTTCCTATACCTGGTGGCCTAACACCACTACTGATTACTGGGCCTGACCCCAGACCAGTGAGATGGCCCACAACCACTCCTGTACACCAAACCCTGATTACTCCCAGCTAGTAAATTGTACAGGATCTTGGCCCTTCCAGGGAATTCTAAAAATCAGCCAATACTGGAAAAATTTAAACTCTACAGCCCTGAAAATTTGGGGAGCACCTGAAGGGCTCTTCTGGATCTGTGGAAGGAGGGCTTATACCGATCTCCCCCCTAACTGGAGTGGATGTTTTCTCTAGGAATTATCTATCCAGGTTTCTTCCTGTTGCCCCAGAACTGAGGCCCACAATTGGGAATCCCCCTATACAATGACCTGAGGTCCAAATGGTCCCTTAAATTGGCAGAAAAACAAACCTGGGGAAAAGATGAATGGCCGCCTCAATGTACCTGGGCTCAGGATGGTAGCTGGGGATACTGAACACCCATCTATATGTTAAACCCCATCATTAGACTCCAAGCAGTTATAGAAATAATTACCAATGAAACTGCCATGGCTCCAGAACTCCTGGCTGACCAACAATTCTTTTTTTTTTTTTTTAATTTT
>NW_007735118.1:0-8408 GCF_000696425.1 Galeopterus variegatus
GGGAAGGAGGAAAAAACATAGAACAGCCTCATCTCATTTTGTTTGTATTCCACTAGCTTTAAAACATCATAAATGAAAAGCCTTGTGCATCATTTAACTCAACCCTCTTCTTAAACTGCTAAGGAAGGAGGAAAAAACATAGAACAGCCTCATCTCATTTTGTTTGTATTCCACTAGCTTTAAAACGTCATAAATGAAAAGCCTTGTGCATCATTTAACTCAACCCTCTTCTTAAACTGCCGGGCTTGTATTGATGAAATTAATGCTCTGCAATCAATCATGTGAATATAGGTAGATTTCCAGTGCCGAGCTCAGCAGGACCATCAAAAAGAAAGTTAGGGTGTTATAAGCTGTATCTATCAACATTCTTTAGTGGCTGAAGGATGACAATTTTTCTTTTATTTCCTGTTGAAAGAATTATTCAAATTATAAATGCAGAAATATGACATAGATTTTAACTAAGTGCTAACGTTTTGTCTACCGAGCTCAGCAGGACCATCAAAAAGAAAGTTAGGGTGTTATAAGCTGTATCTATCAACATTTCTTTAGTGGCTGAAGGATGACAATTTTTCTTTTATTTCCTGTTGAAAGAATTATTCAAATTATAAATGCAGAAATATAACATAGATTTTAACTAAGTGCTAACGTTTTGTCTACAAGGTAATTCCAAAGTGGTAATGTTAATGGGCGTTCTATTTCCTAATCAGATCAGGAAATGGCTCTCTGAATCTCTCTGGAGACACTGTAACATTTTTATCCCTCCTTCATCATCATTCATCAATATTCATAGACACATCTATAATTTTCAAGACGTGAACAGAGCCCTGTCAGTGATGCAGGAAATAAAGTTTCTGTAAAGGCAGTTTGAAGGAAGTAAAGTGCACCCTGAGGGACCCTCTGTTCCTGTGCCACCCCTTCAATGATTAGCGTCTCCTCCCAGAGGTGAACAGCACCTTCCTTCCGCCCACTACTACCCAGAGCCCACTATAAGTCCTGATGCATTCTGCTCCCTTCCTCCCGATTCCCAAAACATCTGGCTACAGTGCTAAAGTGATTGTAATAATTTAATTTGCATGCACGTGTTAATGGTTTATAAGAGTTTAATATGTTCTCCCTCCAAGGCAACACGCTTACACACTTGCATTTTTGCTTGAGCTTCCAGGGTTTTCATCTAAAGGAGGAACCTAATGTTCTCAAGATGGTATTTGCTGATTTTCATAGAACTCAGGGCTAATTCACAAACAGTCTCACATTCAGCCACTTGCAGGAAAAGCAACTTCTTTCCACTTCTTTTTTCTGAAAGATGAAAAATCAATAACCAGCTTCTCAAAATTATTCTGCAACTGGTGAGTCCACCCTGAGCAGCAGAAGCACATTGTTCGGGTGACAGATTTTGGACAAACACATCAGCCCCTGGTAGTGCAACTGGCAGAACCTAGATGTATTTGTCACTCTGACAGCACTGTCATTTGAGTGCCCCTCCATCGCTGCATCCAGTGAAAAGTGTAGGCATCCCAGTCCAAACGTGAAAGAGCACCTTCAGTAGATATTGATTCCAGGGGAAAGGATTCCAAATAGCATCCATCCTCCGAATACCATGAAGCAGAAATGGCTAGGGATGGAAATACCTCCAGGGTCCGCTTGCCACTGCCCTGATCCCTCCCCACTTTACAAAATGCCTGACACCACCACTTTTACTTTTCACTCTCTGTGCCCTTCATGGAGACATAAGAGTAGGACCTATTATAAAGATATCTAAGAAAATTATCCTCCTCATCATGCAGAGCTTTGGGGCTAAAGAATCGGGCATTTGCTGGTCTAATTGTTTTTCAAAGAAATAATCTGCAACTATTTGGGAAGGTGTTTTCTCTAAATCCTCTTGCTTTAGATGTCCATTGTATAGAGCTGTTTGGTGTCACAGTTTTATACAGAAGATACTTTTTTGTCAATGTTTGTCCCTTCCCAAGTAACTATGTTGCACAGTAAAAAGGTTCATGCATTAACTGACTGAACTCAAGAAACCTTATAGTTAGCAATTCTATCCCTGAATAATGCAGTGGAAATGATAATTGATGGGACAGAAGTAGACAGTATTGGAAAAGAGCTTGGAAAGCACTGCCTGTCTACAGATGTAGGGCTTCCTATGCATTCTCTCAGATCAGAAATCAAATCAGTGTCAGATTATCTTGTAGTTTATGGATCCTAGTTGGTTGCATAAATGGCAGCCCGCTGATTATAAATTCCACACAGTCTTCCCTTAATGACCTTAATGGGACGCCATTATTTTACTGTGCTATCACTCAAAACAAGCCCATCTGGTATTCATAAATAGGGACAGAGAAGGGTGGACTTCAACAGCTATAAATGCAACTGACAAATGTCTTCAGCTGCTGGCACCAGGAACTTCTTTGGTAAAACAGTTTCCTCCTCAGTGAGTGTCCATGATTCCTCGCTAGATGAATCAACCCAATCGCCCAACATTAGGGACTGGTTAATAAATCATAGCTCTTTTACATGATTATTGTTTTTAAGTGTTTACTTAAATTTGCATATTTTGAAAAATATTTCTGACAAAAGCATGATACAAACTGCACGTATACCACAATCTCTACCATCTAACAAAACTGCGTAGACCTACTGACAAGTGACTTCCACTCTTTTGGTCTCA
Source organism: Galeopterus variegatus (assembly GCF_000696425.1). NCBI lineage: Eukaryota > Metazoa > Chordata > Mammalia > Dermoptera > Cynocephalidae > Galeopterus > Galeopterus variegatus. The sequence goes on from NW_007735118.1 coordinate 2,669, forward strand.
GTATCTTCTTCTCTATTGTGAGACTTGTCCCAGTTTGAATTCTTGCAGAGCACACCCTGCTTAAGGGTTTGAGCACAAGTGGTTTATTAGGGTGATGAGTTTGGGGATAGCAGTATAGGGTGAGGAAGTAAGACAGAGGAAATAAAAAGGGTGCTCATCCGTGAGTTGGCTCCGGAGAGCAGGAGAGAAATCCCGCTGGATGCCCTATGAGATAATCACTTCTGGGAGTGGTCCACCATGGTACTTGTTCACCAGCACTTGTCCTCACTTGTTTGCCAGTTGCTCCTGGGGCACTTGGGCCATGTGGCCCAGGACTGCTTCCACAGTGCACCTGCAGGCAGCGAGCTACGGGAAACCATCCGAGCACACAACTGCTTCCACGGTGAGCCGAGGGGACGTAAGCGGAGCACAGCATCTGCTAGAAAGTAATTGGATTAGATGAATTGTAACATGACTTCAATCCCTGAAAGCTTATTCAGCAAACAGGAATGATGCTGAATGATCTTTTCTACATCCTTAAACAAGAGGCTTCTTCAATAAAGTTTAGAAATTTGTTACTACAGTTATAGTCTAACCCTCAATCCCACTGGAGAATTCTGGAAGAAAGTATAGGTTACAGAGATATTCTATATAACAGTCACAGTGCTTGGTTTTGAAAGTCAGCCAGCTGACATGAAATGGTGAGGACAAAGGGACGTGTAGAGGCACCAAGAGAGTCTGCTATAAAGGCGGTTGATTTCTTAAGCCCTGTGGTATGCACAGATTTGAGGGCTCGGTGGTGTGCTAGGCATACGTCCTATGGACTGCATTAACCTAGGGAAGCCACTGCGAGGGGAAAACCCAAATGTGAACACTTCAAAACCAGGTCAAGCCTACTGCCTCCATTAAGGCTCGTCTAATCAGCACAGCAACGTCCTCATCTTCTTCAAACTCTTTCCATGACAGTTGGTCTCTACGACCCATTCAGAACTTACTGTGCCCTTCTTAGTTCCACAAGCTGATGGGTGGCTTGTCTTCCTAACTGTGCTGTGAGTTTCTGCAGAACAGAGTCTCTGTCACACTCTTCCATTCCACTCTCAGAGCCCAGCACACAATGTTGTACAATTACATCTTGCCTTGAATAAACCATATAAATTAAGTACAGAAAATACTAAGAAGAAATAATGCTCTTTAAAATGGTGTCTATGGCTGGTGGAATTGTTTTGGTGTTTTTGTTTTTCTTTTGCTTTCCTTTTTAACTTTTTTGTGAAAGCAATATGTGCTCTTGTAGAGAATTTAGGAAGTATGAAAAGTAATTTTTAAAAAATCTACTATTCTTACAATGGCAAAAGCAAGGAAAAGCTACTTTTTAAAATCAAATTTAGTGCCATACTCATGACTAGATCTATATAATATCAGAAGTTTCAACTTTCAGCCAACTTGATTACTGGTTATTTAAAAGATAATTATTTTTATATGCCTACCTAGAACAACAATGTTATATTTTAACAAAGAAAAGAAATGGTAAGATTAAACAGATTACATAAATAACTCATCCATGTTAAATTCCAGCCTCTCAAAGGTGTTTTTTTTTTTTTTTTTTACCTGTTACTTCTGGACCTTTCCAGATAATACATCCCAGGTACAAAGCTTGCCTGATTTAATTTAGAAATCAAAATACTCTTTAGGGTAAGGCTAAGCTTGAGAATGAACTTCTTTGAACTGTGATGATCCTCCTTGATTTCAATGTATGATTATAACTACCAATTTAATTTCTTGTGTTTTAGAGAAGCCTAGGTTTCAATCTGCACATTATTAACAATTAATTGTCAGATTTAGGATGGGATACTTTAATTTTAATAAAAAACTTCACAGGAAAGGTCAGTGAACTCTAAATAATCAATCATTTATAAGCAGTCTTTGGCTTCCACTGAAATATTTATGAATGACAAAATTATTTTGACAAGGGAAAGTTCAATATGAAAGCCATTTCCGACAACATGACATGGTTTCACAAAAATTCCTGAGTACAATTAAAATAAGACAAAAAGCTAAGCCAGAGGAAATGGATAATTCTATTTTAAATTCCCCAAGGAACAGTAGACATCTAATGTGAATATCCACATGATCCTATATGCAATATGTTCTCAGGATTAGACCATACAAGGCAGTCAAGAATAAAGCTTGAAATAATACATATGACAATAAAACTATTCTCCAGTGTCTTAGCAAGCAGATGTTTGGCTTTTCTTTTCAGTCAAAAATCTGGTTATATACATTATTGTTTTAATATAGAATTGCCTACCCTTCCTGCAACCAAACTGATATAATGGAAACCGACTGCATTGTGTTATTCAATACAACTGTGGTCGAGATCAGACAGTTATATGAAGAATGTGTACATGATGGGCATAGTGAATTGGGGCCACCAACTTGGGGATCACTAGAGGAAAGAGCTGCCTTTCAGTCTCCTTTTTACAACACACATATAAAATTAGCTTATATGCCCTGTCAGCATTGCCAAAAAAAAAAAAAAAAAGGTGGGCTTCGTTATCTGTGCAGCCTCAGCCCAGGGACTTCTGAAGTTTGTTTCACCTAATCTCATATGCATGCGAACGGGAATCCAGGAGGAAGCCACTCATAGATGGGGTGAGTTCACAGTGTGACTTGCTGACCCCAAAACAGCCCACACCTCCATAGACCTCTTATCTGTGCAGCCTCAGCCCAGGGACTTCTGAAGTTTGTTTCACCTAATCTCATATGCATGTGAACGGGAATCCAGGAGGAAGCCACTCATAGATGGGGTGAGTTCACAGTGTGACTTGCTGACCCCAAAACAGCCCACACCTCCATAGACCTCATCATGGTAGGTCAAACAGACAAGGTCTTACTGTTCAGTGGGAACTACATTTTATTTGGGCAGCAGAGTTAGGTATGGTGAAATGAATTAAACAAACTTAAAGTCAACAGCCTAGTTTACTTTCTTCCCATATCATCCAATAATATAAAATATGTCTATGTAATTTGGAATCAGTTAAAACTTTATGGAATTAGTCTGAACTTGTTTAAACTTGTTTAACTTTGTTTAAACACATGACTTTGAGTTTGTGAAATGTTAGAAAAAAATTATTTTATGGATTTGCTATGTAGATTTGCAGTGCCAGGAAGCTTACATTAATTTAGATTAATTAGGCAGAAGTGAGATATCCAGAATATAGAAATGTTAATGATATTTTAGGAACATATATAATGTGTTATATAATTTAACTGTTTGCAACAGGAGGCTGTGAAACACTCTAATATTAATGAAACCTTTATATATTTAACATTAATCATATGCCAGTGACCATTCATGTGGTTTCAGAATGCATGAAAACAATTTTCTTGGGTTTTAAAGTCAATGCTTGGTATGCTTTTATTAGTAATCTGTCCGGGGAATAATTATTTTTTACAGATGGTACAGAATTTCCAACTACTAGGCCCTATTCAAGTGATCACAGCTCTCAAATTAGTAAAACTAGAATTTATTAGAGTATTCCAGCTCCAAGATGATTTGTTTCTTGGCAACTAGAGTTCAAATTCCATCAAGACAATAACTAAGAGATAACTTCTGGACTTTTGAAAAATTTAAAAATGTGGGTAACTGCAAAACCAATGGTATTTCTGCCAGCCTGGAATGAGCTCTACCCAAATTTCCCAAAGTCAGTTCCCTCCATCTCCCAACCATTTTCATCTCCAGCACATTCAAAATTTCACATCTGGAATCCCTTCAAAAGCATCTGTCCTTTAAAAAATATTTTTTGATTGACATTCAATAATTGTACATATTTATGGGGCACAGAACCATATTTTGGTACGTGTATACAATGTGTAATGATCAATTCAGAGTAATCATCATACCCATCACCTCAAACATTTATCATTTCTTTGTGTAGTAAATATTCAAAATCCTCTCCTCTACCTATTTGAAAATATATATTAAATTATTCTAACTATAGTCACGCTACAAAGCTGTAGAATGCTAGAACTCATTTCTACATCTAGCTGTAATTTTGTATCCATTAACCAACTTCTCCAAGTCTCCTCTCCCCCTACACTTCCCACACTCTAATAACCACATCGTACTTTCAACTTCTGTGAGCTCAACTTTTTTTTTAGCTCCCATAATGAGTGAGAACATGCAGTATTTATCTTTCTGTGCCTACTTAATTCACTAAACATAATGACCTTAGGCTCATGCATGTTGCTATGAACGACAGGATTCTATTCATTTTTCCTGGCTGAATAGTATTCCATTGTGCACATAGACAACATTGTCTTTATCCATCCATCTGTTGATGGACACCTAGGTTGATTCCATATCTGTGAAAAGTGTTGCAACAAATGCGGGGGTGCATATATATCTACAATATACTGATTTCATTAACTTTGGATAAATACCCAGTAGTGGGATTGATTGCTGGATCACATAGTAGTTCTATATTTAGTTTTAGTTTCAGATTTAGAAACCGCCATACTGCTTTCCATAATGACTGTATTAATTTACATTCCCACCAACAGTGTACAATAGTTCCCTTTTCTCCATATCCTCATTGGCGATTATTTTTTGTCTTTTTGATAATAGCCATTCTAACTGGGGTGAGGTGCTATCTCATCGTGATTTTGATTTGCATTTCCCTGAAAATTAGTGTTATTGAACATTTTTCATATACTTGTTGGACATTTATGTCTTCTTTTGAGAAATGTCTACTTAGATCTTTTGCCCATGTTTAAATTAGATTATTTGTGTGTTTTTGTTTATTTGTTCATTTTTTGGCTGTTGAGTTGTTTGAGTTCCTTATATTTTCTGGATATTAATCCCTTGTCAGATGAATAATTTGAAAATATTTTCTACCTTTCTATAGGTTGTCTCTTCATTCTGTTGATTGTTTCCTTTGCTGTACGCAAACTTTTCAGTTTGATATAGTCCCACTTATCTGTTTTTGCATTCATTGCCTATGCTTTTGAAATCTTGCTTGTAAAATCTTTGCCCAGAACAATGTCCTGAAGTGTTCCCCCAATGTTTTCTGCTAGTGGTTTTACAACTTACAGTTTTGCATCTTTAAGCCTTTAATCAACTTTGACTTGATTTTTGTATATGTTGACAGACTAGGGTATAGCTTTGTTCTTCTGTATACAGATATCTGGTTTTCCCAGCACCATTTTTGAAGAGACTGTCTTCTCCTCAATGTATGTTCTTGGCATCTCTGTCAACAATGAGTTGGCTGTAAATACATGGATTTATTTCTGGTTTCTCTATTTTGCTTCATTGGTCTATGTTTCTGTTTTTATACCAGTACCATGCTGTTTAGGTTACTATAGCTTTGTAGTATATTTTGAAGTCAGATAGTGTGATGCTTCCAGCTTTGTTCTTTTTGCTCATGATTGATTTAGCTATTTTGGGTCTTTTGTGGTTTCATATCAATTTTAGGATTGTTTTTTCTATTTCTATAAAGAATGCCACTGGTATTTTGATAGGGATTGCATTGAATCTGTAGATCATTTGGAGTAATATTGTCATTTTAACAATATTAATTCTTCCAATCCATGAACATTGGCTGTGGTTCCATTTCTTTGTCCTCTTCATTTTTTTTCATAATTGTTTTATAGTTTTCTTTCACGTCATCCTTGGTTAAATTTATTCTTACACATCTTGGGGAAGGTGTGGTGTGTAGCTATTGCAAATGGAATTGCTTTCTTGACTTTTTTCCAGCTAGTTTTT
>NW_007735118.1:8865-10135 GCF_000696425.1 Galeopterus variegatus
TTTTTATTGGTGTATAGAAATGCTATTAATTTTTGTTGATTTTTCTATCTTGTGGCTTTAATTCATTTATCAGTTCAAAGAGTTTTTTTGGTATAGTCTTTAAATTTTTCTATACTAAGATCACATCATGTGCAAAGAGGAATTTGACTTCCTCTTTTCCAGTTGGAATGCTCTTTATTTCCTTCTCTTGTCTAATTGCTCTGCCTAAGAATTCTGGTACTACATTAAATAAGAGTGATGAAAGTGGGCATTCTCATCTTGTTCTAGTTCTTAGCTGAAAGTTTTTCCTCATTCAGGATGTTGTTAGCTGTGGGTTTGTCACATATGGCCTTAATTGTATTGAGGTATGGTTTGTCTATACGTAATTTGTTGAGAGTTTCTATCATGAAGTAGTGTTAAATTTTATCCAATGCTTTATTTTTTTGCATATATTGAGATGATCATATGGTTTTTTTGTTCATTCTGTTGATGTGATGTATCACATTTATCAATTTGCATATGTTGAACCACGCTTACATCCATGGATGAATCCTACTTGATTGTGAGGTCAAATCTTTTTGAGGTGCTGTTGGTTTGAGGCTAGTATTTCATTGAATATTTTTGCTTTCATGTTCATCAAGGATATTGACTTTTTCTTTTTTTGTTGCTGTTTCCTTGTCTGGTTTTGGTATCATGATAATGCTGGCCATGTAGAATGTTTGAAAGAATTCCTTTCATTTCAATTTTCTGGAACTGTTTAAAAGGAATTGATGCTAGTTCTTTAAAAGTTTGGTAAAATTCATCAGCAAAGCTCTCTGGTCCTGGGCTTTACTTTTGAGGGAGACTTTTTGTTACTGATTCAACCTCATTACCCATTTTGGTCTGTTTAGGTTCTCTATTTTTTCCTGGTTCACTCTTGGTAAGTCGTATGTGTGGACATTTATCTGTTTCCTTTAAGTTTTCTAACTTGTTGTTGTATGGTTGTTTCTAAGAATCTCTAATAGTTCTTTTGTTTTTGGGAATTATTCGTAATGTCTCCTTTTTCATTTCTGATTTTATTTATTTGGGTCTTTGCTCTTTTTTAATGTAGTCTAGCTAATGGTTTGACTATTTCATTTATCTTTTAAAAACAGCTTTTCATTTGCTGATCTTTTGCTTTTTTTTTTCTGTCTTTATTTCATTTTGCTCTGATCTCTCTTTCCTTCTAATTTTGGGTTTGATTTGTTCCCGCTTTTCTAGTTCCTTGAGGTGTAATATTATGTTGTTTATTTGAAATCTTTCCATTTTTTTG
>NW_007735118.1:11270-12067 GCF_000696425.1 Galeopterus variegatus
CATGGAATTTCTTTTTCCATCCCTTCATTTTTAGTCCATGTGTATCTTTTCATTCAAAGTGAGTTTCTTGTAGGCAGCAGATAGTTGGGTCTTTTTCTTTCTTTCTTTTTAAAATTTATTCGGCCAGTCTATATTTTCTAACTGGGGGATTTAAATTTCACTCAAAGTTGTTATTGATAGGTGGGGACTCACCCCTGTCCTTTTATTATTGTCTTCTTGTTGTATTAAACATCTTTTGTTCTTTCATTTCTGTCTTACTGTTTTCTTTGCACTTTGGTTTTCCACAGTCATAATGTTTGCTTCCTTTCTCTTATCTCTGTATCTGCTTTGCCCGTGAGTTTGATGCTATTCTATGTTTTCATGACAGTAGATATCATCCTTTCCCTTTCAAATGTAAGACTCTCTTAAGCATTTCTTGTAGGGCCAGTATAGCAGTAGCAAATTTTCTGGTTTTGCTTGTCTGGGAGATATTTTATTTCTTATTTATTTCTGAAGAATAGCTTTGCTAGGTTTAGTAGTCTTGGATGATACCTTTTCTTTTTTTTTTTTTTTCTTTAAGCACTTTGAATATATCATTACTTTCTTTCCTGCTCCATAAGGTTTCTGCTGAGAAATCAGCTGTTAGTATGAGGGTATTTCCTTATATGTGACTTGGAGCTTCTCTGCCAGTTTTAGAATTCTCTCTTTGTATTTGACTTTTGACATTATAATGTGCCTTAGAAAGAACTTTTGGGGACGGCCCGGTGGCGCACTGCTACAGTGCGCCACTTGGGAGTGCAGCGGTGCTCCCGCCGAGG
>NW_007735118.1:12466-12946 GCF_000696425.1 Galeopterus variegatus
TTTTTTTTTGTCTGACTGTGTTATCTCAAAAGGCCTGTCTTTAAGTTCATAAATTGCTTCTTCTCCTTTGTCTAGTCTTTTGTTGATGCTGTCAATTGTATTTTTTTGTTTTGTCCATTGTATTCTTCCATTCAAATTTGTTTTTGTTCTTTTTTTTTCCTATTTGAATTTTTTATTCAGATCATTATTTTTTTTTTATTTTGTTGAATTGCTATCTGTGTTCTCTTGTATCTCACTGAGTTTCCTTAATATTATTATTTTAAATTCCTTTTCAGGCATAGTATAGACTTCCTTTTCTTTGGTGTCTATTAGAGAAGAATTGTTTCTATGAAGGTGTCATGTTTTCTTCCTTTCTTATGTTTTTTGGGTTTTTTTCATCAGTATCTGCATATCTGGTGGAACAGTCACTTATTCCAATTTTATGGAGTAGCTTTCACAGAGAAAGACTTTTTCTTAAGATGTGTCCTATACTGTCAGTTG
>NW_007735118.1:13171-16237 GCF_000696425.1 Galeopterus variegatus
TTATGGAGTAGCTTTCACAGAGAAAGACTTTTTCTTAAGATGTGTCCTATACTGTCAGTTGGGTAGGCTGTTTTGGTTTTGGTTCTGCATGAACTCAGTCGTGTAGTCTCTATGTGATTTATTTGGATATAATCTATGTCAGTGGTATGTGCCAATGCCTCAGTGGCCTAGGCTATCGTTGTTTGTATAGAATGTAACACAGCTTTTTGAGGGTGAGGATGCAAGTTGGGCTAGTGTTTGGGCTCCTGGGGGATGTACACAGGCATGTGGAGGCTCCACTGCTAGAGGGGGCATGGTTACTAGTGGTGATGGTGATCCCCAGGTGGGTGACTCACAGGTTCTGGGGAGTGCACACATCCACTTTCCCTATCTTGGGGGCAGCCTCCTCACTGTACTGTGCCACAGGGTATAGGTCACTGCTTGGGTTTGGATGCCAGGATCATGGTAGCACTGCTGGGTCCAGCTGGTGTTATGACTGCAGCCCTCTAGGTGGATGTGGTGGGATGTCAGTGGGGTCCCAAGGATGTAGAGATGCTGGGGCTTTGGGGACCCTGGGCAGAAAGCACTCTGGTGGTGGCTCTGCCTTCAAAATAGTGATGTGCTACAGCAGCCTGGGTTTGGGGGGGGTGGGAGGGGTGTTGGGGGCAGTATGAATTAGTGCTCTGAAATAATGTAGTCACGTGGACTCCAGGTAGCCCCCTATCCTGGGCTCAGAGCCCAGGGTATGGGACTCTTCTGTAGCTATGATTATAGGCATCCATGGTGGAAATGTGGACCATTGGACATTTCCTGTTTTCCTTTTCTCTGCAGTGGAGAGCCACTCTTGGCTCAAGTCAGTCCCAGCTGGGAGATTCACTTCCCTCTCTGTGCTGCCATCCTGTGCCTCTGTGCCTGTCTATACCACTTCTTTGCTAAATTCCCGTGTTCTCCCCTAGACATTCTATTTGATGTGTGGTCACCTCTTTGTTGTTTTGGTCTTTCTTTGTGGAGGTGAACACTGGGCACCTCCAGTCAGCCATCTAGATGTCTCGGCATGATGAGTCCCTCTGCCCCTTTCGTTCAAACACTACCCTACTTGTGGAGGCTCTTGTCCCTCCTGACAACGACCTCCACCTTTTTCAAAACCATTGTGGATATCCCCTGCCCCAAACACAATATTGATCCTGATATTTATCTGTTCGGAAATCCTCAGTGATGCCTCTACCCTACTTGTGGAGGCTCTTGTCCCTCCTGACAACGACCTCCACCTTTTTCAAAACCATGGTGGATATCCCCTGCCCCAAACACAATATTGATCCTGATATTTATCTGTTCGGAAATCCTCAGTGATGCCCATTGCCTGAGGTATAAATTTCAAATTCCTGAACAGTAAGTGAACACAGGCTACCACAGTCAAGCAGTTGCATTACTAAAGGAGGAAAAAATACTGCACTGGTTCCTGTGATATTTTTCTATGTAAATATTCTCATCTGTTGAAATGGAAGACCTACGTTACCTGCCTTTCAAAATAATTGGGAAGGTTAATTAAAAACATGGAAGTAAATGTATTCTGAAAACTGTCAAACTGTAAACACATGCAGGTTGTTGTTATAATTGTTTCTGTACAGGCTGTTTTGTTCCTTGCTCAAAGTCCTGGTAGTACCAAGTTTTTCAGGCTATCAAATATAACATGGGATGACACATTTCATTCATTAGCTCTAAATTTCTGTTCTGCCACAGAAGTAAATAAGCTAGACAGACACACTTAGCCCCGTGTTGTGAAAGCCATTATTATTCTTTTGTATAATTATTGCTCCTACAGATTTTGTAATTCTTCTCTTGCATTTGACATTTTGCTTGGTACTCTGTTTCTAATTTTTCTGTAAATCAATTCAATTTAATCTCACCATCAGCCTCCTGAAACAACGGTTTCAAAACACCAGGCTTCAAAGTTTCTTTCCTTCCCTGCCTTCTCTGACTCTTCACTTGATATTTCCAACATTTGTATTGTCTCTTTAGAGATCACCACATAAAAGAAAGGATGCAAAAGGCCATGAGGAAACATTCAAAGATGCTTGTAAACCTAATTTTCTGGGTCCTTATTAAGAGTCATATTTATAAAATGTGCACTAACAAAAGCTCAGTTACCGATTATAGTGCATCAAACTCAATCCTCTGTGGACTTTTCTATTAGACTAAACTCCAATTTGATTAGGCGTAGGAGATCCTGGGACATTAAATCTATCTAAAATGAATAAACACACACACACACATCTTGCTGTTTGAAAACCTTGCAGAAGTAACTCTGGCAAAGGTTTCTCAAGGTTTGTAATTGGCAGTTTTTTACCTCCTGCATTTATGTGGTTTCTTGTGTGGCAGATAAGTTTCTTGTTTTATTCCTCCTTCCCCCCAAAAAATGGAAGGTAGAAAGGAAGGGAGGGAGTGAAGAAAACAAAACAAAACAAGATGAGAAATAAGAAAGGAAAGAAAATGGCCAGTAAGCAAATAATAAAAACAAAAAAAATGCAAAAGTATAAAATGAGAACAAATGAAATATCTCTTTGAAAGGCATCCCCTTTATCTCCCATGAAAAGGACAGCTTAAGTAGTCACTCCTTGCCTGAGTTTGCTCCAATTCTGATTTTCAGTTCTGTTAATGAGAAACAGGTTCTCTCTTTACAGCTGAAAAATAATAATAAAAAAATATTACTGTTAACACATGTATTTGTGAATTACTGTGAGCCAACACTGCTTTTGCATTCAGGCTCAAAGTGGCTCATCCAGGTTTAAAATTTGTTGAAAGGCAAACACTTAACCTTTGCTCCCTTCCATTCCCCATGCAGAGTTATTTGGTAATTAGGCCAGAAGCATCAACGTAATGTATGTCAAGACTCTCTAATGTTCACTTTCTGTGGTTGCTATTGGCACTTTACACTGTGTTCCACACTAATGACAAGATATGCGTGTGTTAAATGCTTTGACAGAGGACATGAAGCATAATTTTCAAAGAAAAAGAAGTAAAGACCTTCTTTACTATTTCAAAAAGGCCTTAGTAGGTGCATTTAAAAATATATATTAATTTTTTTTT
>NW_007735118.1:17090-19040 GCF_000696425.1 Galeopterus variegatus
CTACTTCATATTCTCAGACACCTGCACAAATACTTGCTATCCATTACCTTTATTTTGGAACACCACATCTTAATTACTGTGGTGATATAACAAATACAACAGCCTCTGAAGATGACGAAGAAATGCACTGATTTGAAATATGATTTTCAAGGGTTATATGAGGAGAGTTTAAAAAGAATACATGTGATCTTACAGGTCAAGATATTATTACAAAGGAAAGAAACACAAAGTAGTATAACTGAAAAATGTACAACACATATTATAGATTTAAATCTGTTGTACCCCAAATATGAACAAGAATAAACTTATACAATTTAATGGGAAAACAAAATCAGTCAAATTGGTAGTTTGGGAACATGTAGATGAAATGTTCAGATGAGTGACTGGCGTTCTCTCTTCTCAAACTGGTTGTTTAGGCAGTATTACACTCAAAATTGATGTCCGTGTGCTAGGGGAAATAAGTTTCTCTGTTGCAATTTTTCATTTTTAATGATATTAGTTCCAATTTCTCCAGTGCCTTTTATTCCATTAGCTCAAAGCACTTTTCAAACCACTAATGAATTACACTTGCTGACATTCCAGCAAGGCAGAAACCACCCCATCCATTTTCACAGCAAAATGCTTCACTTCTAGCTGCACAAGGCATTAGGCAGTAACCACAATTCTTAAAATATTTTATCATTTTCTCACGTCCCATTTTATCTCCTGTACCACAGGTAAATGTGAGGTATTAAGAGATTTAATGTGATCATTCAAAAAAGAAGTAGTCAGTCCCTTGACACCCACTAATTTTGTCCTACATTTGAAATTATCCACAGGAAATTGATCCACCCAGAGTTTCCAAAGCTCTCTGTGGAAAGACAAAGAACAAAAGAGGTATGGCCCCAAATCCAGTCTCTTCTCACTGAGCACCTCCGTTTTCCTTTCAGTATTCATGAGCCTCAGACATAAAGCATTGAAAAGAGCAGGTTATGTGACAAAAGTTATTTCCAGAAACTGAATGAATCATTGACAACATCATCCATTATACTGTGAGAAAGAAAGCAATTGCCAAAGAAAACAACGTTAATTTCAGGTCCATTTAAATTTCAAGTCACTTCTTTATACAAACCTATCCTGAGTGAGTCCTTTTGAGGTTATAAACAAACAAATGAGATGAGATAAGAGCAACTGATGATAAGCAAACGAAAATGACTTCTACAGTTATCATTTCTGGAATTTTTGTTTTTAAAACTTTTCACCAAGGATAAAGGAAGTCTTTTATCTGTTCTATCCTTACTGAATCGAACATATTAAAATATGTAAAATAATCATTGTCACCTATACTTGCTACAATTATCGCATTTAGGTCCTTAATTGCTTATTTCCATCACTAGATTTTATTTTTTTTTAAAGCTCACAGTCCTTCCCTTGTCCCTTTAAGGCAAAAACAGTTGGAGGGGCCTATGTCCCAAGTGACACAATTATGGCTTCACGAAGGGTAAGTGCGGCAGAGTTCCACAGGCAAGAATGAGATGGAAGGACGACGTCACATTAATCTCACAGGTCACGACGCTTCTGCTTTGTGTGAAGTGGAGCAGAAGAGAAGAACTGGGCAAGGGGGTTCAGTAGGGGAAGGAACAACTCAGTAGAGCCTTGTGAGCCACGCTTTGTGCAGTATTGTAGACATGCATTATAAAACCTCAGGATGCCAGACATATGCATAACTGAATGGTAGTTCAAACATATTCTGAAGTCAACTATAAATCTTACAAAAATGACACCATAATATAATAAGAACTGTATCAAAAAGGTATCATTACTGCTTCCAGCTTGCAGAGATAACGACAAGCTGGCTGTGTGGCCTGTCTGAATGAGGGGGAGCATCTCCTAACCTTCCACTGAAACCCATAGTCACTCCCCCCTGACACCAGATGGCCCTCCACAAACAAGTGTTCACTATCCCCCCCC
>NW_007735118.1:19592-21308 GCF_000696425.1 Galeopterus variegatus
CCCCCCCCGCATTAAGAAAAAGTGTCAACATCTAGGGATACAAAGTGGAGTGGTGGAAAGGGGGATGGGGAGGGAGGTCAGGGATAACTGGGTGGGGACATGGGGTATAATTGCTATCTGTGCTAATGGAAATGCTGCCAGTATGGATCTGGCCATCACATCTTGGGCATGAGTGGTGACAATCAGCTTTGTATCTCACGAATATTCATAACCAATAAAAATTTGCATAAAAATAAAATAAAATTTAGCTTAAAAGGAAAACAAAGTATCAAATATTAAGAATGTTGCAAAAATTACTAAATATAAGTGTATCGTAAGAATTTTAGGTGAGCATATCAGCCAAATTTAAAGCTATATAAAAGCAGAGACTACCTGTATAAATTCTTTTTCCTAAAGAGCTCGGCATATTATCTTATTGATGTAATTCTATTACATCATTGATATTTTTAGCAATTTTATTTGGAAATAAAAATAGATATTACTCTTCCTATTTGACTAATGGGAGATAAATGAGATATATAGAGGTTTTTTCCTTGCAAAATGGCTGACTAGAGGTGGCCAGCCCTCACGTCTAAGGCAAAAAAAAGTTCAAACCAACAGATAGCTATCTGTAGAGTGTTTAGTAGAAAACAGTGGAATCCAGCTAAACAGTGAGGGGAAACTCCCCAAGATCTGGAAACTTGAGACACCTACACAAAAAGATGGGAAGCACCCAATCAGGAATGGCACCCAGACTGCAGAAACCCTGCACAGCTGGGATGAGGTAGGTGGCAGCAGGAGAGCAAGGTCAGCATGGCAGCCATTGCTCCCACTGAAGACACCTATAAATCAGGCTGCAGAGTAACTGCAGAGTCCTCATGGACAGTGAGTCCAACATGTGGAATGTCTAAGAGCCCACACAACTGTATTTTTCCAGAGGGTAACTACACAGAGGGTAACCCCACCCACCTAAGTATGAGGTTACAGCTATATGTTGCCATTTTGGGATAGGAGCTGGGAAAGCTGAGTCCTGCCAAACTAGTGGCCCCACACACCCCAGCAGAAAGCATGGGGAGAGCACGCTGGCTGCATAAATGCATGCCCTCCTTCCCCCTGGGAGCTCAGAGTCCCATTCAATTCAGTTCCCCACCCCCCGCCCAAGTGGACAGCAAGCAGGGACTGAGCCAATCCCTTATGCTGGTTGCCTAGATCCACAATCTCCTTCCCTGGGAGTTCCCAGTCCCACCCAACATAAGGGAACTGCCCATGCCAACAGAGAGTGGGGAAAGCATGCCAGAAGCTTGGACCTATGCCCTCCTTCCCTGGGAGCTCAGAGGTCTGCCTGACACAGCAAGCCCACCAAAACCAGTGGAAAGTGTGCACATGGTGCCCTGCACACAACAGCAGAAAAGGTGCGGGGAGTGAGCTGGCACTTACTACCGCCCAACCCAACTATCAATATAGGACACTTCTACCAGTAAGAGTCTGTACCTTCAAAAACCACTCCAAAATTACTACACCATCAGGTGCCCAGACATCAATGGAGATACAAGAAGCATGAAAAAAACTGGAAATGACTCCCACAAAAACGTCTACAATTTTCTAATACTAGACCCTGTGGAATATAGTAAATAGCATATGTACTTCACAGGGCCTGGTATTCCAAAGCCTTGCAGTTTCAAATATTGACCTTATGGAGGACTGGAAATTTCCCTCAGGCTATAAGTCTCTGTTGCA
>NW_007735118.1:22337-25603 GCF_000696425.1 Galeopterus variegatus
GTAATCCTTTGCATCTCTGTCACCCAAGGGAAGTAAGGTGACAAATCCATGCAGGGCAAAGGAATGCAAAGCGACAAGACCCCAAACAGGAATCAACTGAATCACCTGAAGAGGAGTCTCAAATGGCAATATTAAGGAAACTCAACACTATGCAAGAAAAAACAAAAATAGAAATCACAATGAAGTCAAAACTTTACATCCAGGACATATATGAGAAATTTTACAAAGAGATAGAAACAATAAAAAAGAAACAATCAGAAATCCTGGAACTGAAGAATTCATTCAACAAAATAAAAAATACAATTGAGAGCATAAGTGGCAGGCTCAAACAAGTAGAAGAGAGAACTTCTGAATTAGAAGATAGACTTTTTGAATTAACAGAGTTGGGCCCCCCAAAAAATTTTAAATGAAGAAAGCCTAAGAGGTCTAACAACCATAAACATGAAAATATCCATATTATCAATGTACTGGAGGGGAAGAAAAAGGCAAAGACATAGAAGGCTATTCAATGAAACAATTGCCAAAAACATCCCAAGTATTGGGAGTAATACAGTCTCCCAGATCCAAGAAAGTCAAAGATCACCAAACAGATTCAACTCAAAATGGACCTACTCAAGACACATTACAAAATTCAAAGACAAGCAATTCTAGAAACAACAAGAGCAAGAGAAAAGTGTCAAATCCCACGTAAGGGAATCCCCATCAGGCTAACAGCAGACTTTTCAACAGAAACCCTACAGGCCAGGAGAGAGGGATGATATATTCAAACTGCTAAAAGAAAATAATGGTCAACCAAGAATACTATAAGCAGCAAAGCTTTCCTTCAGAAATGAAGGAGAAATAGTTTATATACCAAACAAAAACTGCAGGATTTTACCACCACAAGACTAGCCCTTCAACAGATCCTCAAGAGAATCCTACAACTGGAATCAAAGGAGTGATGGATCATCATAAATACATGAGAAAGAATTAAAACTGCTAATAGAACACACACGTAAATGAGTAAGAGAAAGAAAACATATCTCTTCACTAAAAAATAAAATAAACAGCAAAGACAAACAATAAAAGGAAAGAAAGGAATAAAAGACAAGAGAAATGTAAAATGGCAGGAAAAAAGGCAATACCTTTCAATAACAACCATGACTGTAAATGGGTTAAATTCCCCACTTACAAGATATAGACCAGATGAATGTTTTAAAAAACTAGACACAACTTATGCTGCCCACAAGACTCACTTAACCAATAAAGACACACATAGGCTAACAGTGAAGTGATGGAAAAAGACATTACATTAAAATGGAAACCAAAAAATAGTAGTAGTATCATATTTATATCAGATAAAATAAACTTTAAACAAAAAACTGTAAAAAAGAGACAAAGAAGGACATTATATAATGATAAAAGGATTAATGAAGCAAGAAGATATAACAATCATTAATGTATCTGCACCCAAAACGGGAGCACCCAGATATATAAAGCAAGTGTTTGGGGATCTAAAGGGAGAGATAGATCCCAGTAAAATAATAGTTGGGGACTTTAACCTGTTGCTGTCAGCATTGGTCAGATCAACTACACAGAAACCTAGCAGAGAAACATTGGATTTAAACAGCACTTCAGACCAAACGGACTTGACAGACATATACAGAACATTACATCCAATAACAGTGGAATATACATTCTCATCAGCACATGGATCATTCTCCAGGATAGATCACATGTTAGGCCACAAAGTTTCAACAAACTAAAGAAGATTGAAATCATATCAAGTATATTTTCAGACCACAATAGAATAAAATTAGAAATTAATAACAAACAAAACTTTGGAAACTATACAAATACACGGAAATTAAACAATATGCTCCTGAATGACCAATGGGTCAAAGAAGAAATAAAGCAGGAAATCAACAAATTTCTTACAGCAAATGAAAATACAGGTACAACTTACCAAACCTATGGGATACTGCAGAAGCAAGACTGAGAGGAAGGTTTACTGTAATAAATGCTTGCATAAAAAGAATAGAAAGACTTCAAATAAACAACCTAACATTATACCTCATAGAACTAGAAAAACAAGAGAAATCCAATCCCAAAATTAGTAGATGGGAAGAAATAAGATCAGAGTAGAACTAAATGAAATAGAGACCAAAAGAATGATACAAAAGACCAACAAAACAAAAAGTTGGTTTTTTGAGAAGATAAAGAAAATAGACAAACCATTGGCTCCATTAAACGAAGAAGAGAGAAGACCCAAATCACAAAAACAGAAATGAAAAAGGAGACGTTACAACTGGCACCGTAGAAATACAAAGAA
This sequence comes from Galeopterus variegatus, assembly GCF_000696425.1. Lineage (NCBI taxonomy): Eukaryota > Metazoa > Chordata > Mammalia > Dermoptera > Cynocephalidae > Galeopterus > Galeopterus variegatus. The sequence goes on from NW_007735118.1 coordinate 24,649, forward strand.
TCTTTAGAGACTGTTATGAACAACTGTGTACCAAATTTGAAAATCTGGTGGAGATGGATACATTTCTGGACACATACAAACTACCAAGACTAAAACAAGAAAATTTGAACAGATCAATAACAAGCAATGAGACTGGAGCAATAATCAGCAGTTGCCCAACAAAGAAAAGCCCAGAATTAGATGGCTTCCCTGTTGAATTCTACCAAACTTTATTTATTTATTTATTTATTTTTATTTATTTATTTTTTAGAAAATATGACTGGTAAGGGGATCTTAACCCTTGACTTGGTGTTGTCAGCACCACACTCTCCCAAGTGAGTTAACTGGCCATCCCTATATAGGATCCGAACCCATGGCCTTGGTGTTATGAGCACCAATCTCTCCCAAGTGAGCCATGGGCTGGCCCCCTACCAAACTTATAAGAAGAATTAATACCAGTCTTTTTCAAACTATTTCAGAAAACTGAAACAGAGGACATTCTCCCAAATTCATTCTATAGGCCAGCATCACCCTCATATGGAGCAACGAAAGACCCTGAACAGCCAAAGCAATTCTGAGCAAAATTTACAAATAAATCAATCCAAAAGCATAACACTACCTGGCTTCTAACTATACTATAAAGCTATAGTAACTAAAACAACATGGTACTGGTAGAAAATCAGACACATGAACCAGTGGAACAGAACAGAGATCCCAGAAATCAACCCCCATATTTATAGCCAACTGATCTTTCACAAAGGCACCAAGAACATACAGTGGAGAAAAGACTGCCTCTTCAATAAATGGTGCTGGAAAAACAATATCCATTTGTAGAAGAAAGAAACTAGACCCATACCTCTCCCTATACCAAAATCAACTCAAAATGGATAAAAGACTTAAATATAAGACCTGAATCTATAAAATTCCTAGAAAAAAACAAAGCAAACACTTTAGGAAGTAGTACTGGGCATAAACT